>NW_027189159.1:1352138-1450812 GCF_040958095.1 Procambarus clarkii | reverse complement strand
CAGCAGCAGCAACTTGTGCGAGATCAGTGGCAGCGGCGGCATCCCATCCTTTTCTATTTTGGAGCAACAGTAGTAGTAGTAGTAAAATTAGTAGTAGTCCATTTGTTGTTGGTTAATTTGACTAAATAGTTGCAATAAGTGCTATCATTAATGGAGAATTGGCTGCTATGTGTGAGTATCCTCCGCCTACCTGCCCGCCCGCCGCAGTTACCATTATCTTGTCTCACTCACTCACATGTGATTAGTTACTACTTGTATACAATAGCAACGGCCATATTACCTACCTATCACCTTGAGAACACTGCGTCTCGTCCCATACATCAGTCAGGTTAAGCACCGTTGACTTTGGTTAGTACTTGGATGGGTGTCCTGCCTGGGAACACCAACTGCTGCTGATGGTATACATATTTGGGCAGTCTCCGTGGGTCAGTGTGTGTGTGTGTGTACAAGAATGTCGCACATGGAAATGTGTACATGCCATTTTAATAATAGTTTACCATCCATGAAGAAAACGTCTACCTATTTCTCATTCCATTGTCTCTCTCTGCCGGCCGGCCTACCTACCTGCTAAAACTTGTCCACTCAATATGCTGTTGAATATCTATCTCCAGTGATCACTTACCCTTAATTCCTACATTATTAACCAAATGATCTCATTAACAAATCTCTACACAAATCAACCACCTACCTTCCTGCTAACATCAATCACAACAACTAATACACTCAACTCAGTCCCAAACACTTTTCTTATTCCTTCCTCAACACCTCTCCCTATATAACCTATCTTACAAAATTAAATTTAAATACCTAACTGCCAACCCATCCCCCATCCCTTTCCCTCCCCTCCCCCCCCTCAACCACACTTCCCTCTGTAGCTCCTCCGGACCCCTCCATACCCCAATGACCCCTCCCAAACCAAAACTCTCCACCCCATACAATAGAGGCCGCCGTACCCCTACCCCTCATACCACCCCCACAATTACCCCACAATCCCCATCCCCTGCCCAACACAGAAAATTGCGGCCACAACGCTATATTTAACCAGCTAAAACTTTCGTTCCTTCGCCCATGTACTATTTATTCTTGAAATAAAACAAGGAAAAACACAAACTGGATTTTCCTTTCGTAGTAAAACATATATTTTGCAGAACGAGGCCTAAAATAGCACATATTAGATATTGGGTTACTTGTTTACCAATCACAAACTCTTTTGGAAACACCACACTAATTATTAATTAATACATACTTTTAAACACACACACACACACACACATGTCAGTTAGCCTAAATTCTCCAACATTCATTCATAAAACCGCCTGTCAGGACTGCAACTTCATCAAACAAAGCTGTCAGGTATTTCTAACTGACAACACAAGATAACAACTTCACATATCAATCATTGCAACTGTTGATCAAAAGATACTAACTAACCTTGCTATGAGATATAAATACAAGTGAAAAATTTGATCCTGAAGGCAACTCCAGCGTGGCCTAGTCAGATAGAACATATTCTTAATCTGGATAGACCTGCATTCGAGCCTGTCGGAACAGTTGCAAGTACAGGGCACAGATTTCTCTGTGTGTCCCCTCATGTAGGAGCATCAGTTTCGATAGACTCTCTGGATAGCCGAAGAGTGATTGACTGACCCCTTAGAATGTATGGAAGGGTTGAAGTCCGGGGGCCCACGTACGGATACCTGGATCCACTGACCTCTAGGAGGTCTTTCAATCCACCTGGATTTCAGGTGGGGAGAAGGGAGGCAATTTGGGTCGACACAAATAGCTTCCTGGACCCAAAACCGCATGAGTACACGGACACGCACACAGACACTCATGGACTCTGACACGAACCAAAGGTTCGTGTCAGATAATAAGAAGCGAGAATAGGTTGGTTAGGTTAGGTTGGTTAGGTTAGGTTGGTTAGGTTGGTTGGTTAGGTTGGTTGGTTAAGTTGGTAGGTTGGTTAGGTTGGTTCGTTAGGTTGGTTAGGTTGGTTGGTTAGGTTGGTTGGTTAGGTTGGTTAGGTTGGTTGGGTGGTTAGGTTAGGTTGGTTGGTTAGGTTGGTTGGTTAGGTTAGGTTGGTTGGTTAGGTAGGTAGGTTAGGTTGGCTGGTTAGGATGGTTAGGTTGGGTGGTTAGGCTGGTTGGTTGGTTAGGTTGGTTAGTTAGGCTGGTTGGTTAGGTTAGGTTGGTTAGTTTGGTTGGTTAGGTTTGTTGGTTAGGTTAGATTGCTTAGGTTGGTTGATTAGGTTGGTTGATTTGGTTGGTTGATTTTGTTGGTTGGTTAGGTTAGGTAGCTTAGGTTGGTTGACTAGGTTGGTTAGGTTGGTTGGTTTGCTTGGTTGGTTAGGTGGGTTAGGTTAGGTGGGTTGTTTGCTTAGGTTGGTTGGTTAGGTGGGATAATTAGGTTAGGTTGGTTGGTTAGGTTAGGTTGCTTAGGTTGCTTAGGTTGGTTGATTAGGTTGGTTAGGTTAGGTTGCTTAGGTTGGTTGATTAGGTTGGTTAGGTTGGTTGGTAAGATTGGTTAGGTTGGTTAGAATTAGAATTTGAGGTTAGAATTTTAGGTTAGAACAAACATAAGTATGGTTTAATAAGCAATTTAGATAATATGTACGCTTAGGTTGGTTAAGTTGGGTTGTTTAGGGTATGTTGGTAAGGTACAGTTAAGGTTGGTTATTTTGTAGTTGACTGTGTAAGGCAATATTTGTATTATTCCACTGATTGATATATATATATATATATATATATATATATATATATATATATATATATATATATATATATATATATATATATATATATATATATATATATATATATATATATATATATATATATATTTCGGTTAGGTTAGGTTGGTTTAGGCTAGGAAATAGGCAACGTTTGTAGCAATAGCAATAGGTAAAAAAATAAAAAAATGAATAAAGTATAAATAAATTATAATTTATTTAAAAACAATAAAAATATGAAGAGAAAAAAATAGCTTTAATTTTAGGTAACGAATGCCTATCACCGAATGCCTCTGTTCATCTATCAGTAAATAGGTATCCAGGAGTTGGTTAGGTTAGGTTAGTTTAGGCTAGGAAATAAGCTACGTTTGGAGGGTTAGGTTAGGTTATTTTTGGCTAGGAAATAGGCTAGGTTTGTAGAAATAGGGCAGTAATTGTAGGTAGCGTTTCCTATCACCGAATGCCTCTATTCACCTAGCAGTAAATAGGTATCCAGAAGTTAGTTAGTTAGGTTAGTTTAGATAAGGTTAGGTTAGGTTAAATTAAGTTAGGTTAGGTTAGATTAGGTTAGGTTAGTTATTGCTGGGAAATAGGCTAGGTTTGTAGAAATAAAAATAGGTTTGTAACTGTTGGTAGCAATTCTTATCACCGAATGCCTCTGTTCACCTAGCAGTAATTAGGTATGTAGGAGTTAGTTAGGATAGGTTAGGTTAGGTTAGATTTGTTTTGGCTAGGAAATAGGCTAGGTTTGTAGAAATAGAAAAAGGGCTGTAATTGTTGGTAACGTTTCCTATCACCGAATGCCTCTGTTCACCTAGTAGTAAGTAAGTATCCAGGAGTTAGTTAGGTTAGATTGAGTTAGATTAGTTTAGGCTAGGAAATAGGCTAGGTTTGTAGAAATTGAAATAGGGCTGTAATTGTTGGTAGCGTTTCCTATCACCGAGTGCCTCTGTTCACCTAGCAGTAAGTAAGTATCCAAAAGTTAGTTAGTTTAGGTTAGGTTAGATTAGGTTACGTTAGTTTTGGCTAAGAAATAGGCTAGGTTTGTAGAAAAAGAAATAGGGCTTTAATTGTTGGTAGCGTTTCCTATCACCGAATTTCCTCTGTTCACCTAGCAGTAAATAGGTATCCAGGAGTTAGTTAGGTTAGGTTAGGTTAGATTAGGTTAGGTTGGTTTAGGCCTAGGTTTGTAGAAATAGGGCTGTAATTGTTGGTAGTGTTTCCTATGACCGAATGCCTCTGTTCACCTAGCAGTAAATAGGTATCCAGGAGTTAGTTAGGTTAGGTTAGATTGGGTTAGGTTAGTTAAGGCTAGGAAATAGGCTAGGTTTGTAGAAATAAAAAAAGGGTTCTAATTGTTGGTAGAGTTTCCTATTACCGATTGCCTCTGTTTACCTAGCAGTTAATAGGTATCCAAGAGTTAGTTAGGTTAGGTTAGGTTAGGTTAGATTAGCTTAGGTTAGGTTAGATTAGGTTAGATTAGGTTAGGTTAGATTAAATTAGGTTGGTTTAGGCTAGGTTTGTAGAAATGAGGCTGTAATTGTTGGTAGCGTTTCCTATCACCGAATGCCTGTGTTCACCTAGCAGTAAATAGGTATCCAGGAGTTACTAATTAAGCTAGCTACTTGGGGCATGGTGAGTGAGTGAGGGTTAGTTAGTCAGTCACTAGTTGGACCTTGTGGGGTGGTGGGTGTTGGAGACCACTATAAGCCTAACATGTATAAAGTGCCTGTCTGCCTGTCCCCCGACTCAATGATGTTACATGTATTGACTAAATGAAGCCTAAGAGAGCATAGCCAAGGCCTAAGATGAGTTTTTTGTCAGCAGCAGCAGCAACTTGTGCGAGATCAGTGGCAGCGGCGGCATCCCATCCTTTTCTATTTTGGAGCAACAGTAGTAGTAGTAGTAAAATTAGTAGTAGTCCATTTGTTGTTGGTTAATTTGACTAAATAGTTGCAATAAGTGCTATCATTAATGGAGAATTGGCTGCTATGTGTGAGTATCCTCCGCCTACCTGCCCGCCCGCCGCAGTTACCATTATCTTGTCTCACTCACTCACATGTGATTAGTTACTACTTGTATACAATAGCAACGGCCATATTACCTACCTATCACCTTGAGAACACTGCGTCTCGTCCCATACATCAGTCAGGTTAAGCACCGTTGACTTTGGTTAGTACTTGGATGGGTGTCCTGCCTGGGAACACCAACTGCTGCTGATGGTATACATATTTGGGCAGTCTCCGTGGGTCAGTGTGTGTGTGTGTGTACAAGAATGTCGCACATGGAAATGTGTACATGCCATTTTAATAATAGTTTACCATCCATGAAGAAAACGTCTACCTATTTCTCATTCCATTGTCTCTCTCTGCCGGCCGGCCTACCTACCTGCTAAAACTTGTCCACTCAATATGCTGTTGAATATCTATCTCCAGTGATCACTTACCCTTAATTCCTACATTATTAACCAAATGATCTCATTAACAAATCTCTACACAAATCAACCACCTACCTTCCTGCTAACATCAATCACAACAACTAATACACTCAACTCAGTCCCAAACACTTTTCTTATTCCTTCCTCAACACCTCTCCCTATATAACCTATCTTACAAAATTAAATTTAAATACCTAACTGCCAACCCATCCCCCATCCCTTTCCCTCCCCTCCCCCCCCTCAACCACACTTCCCTCTGTAGCTCCTCCGGACCCCTCCATACCCCAATGACCCCTCCCAAACCAAAACTCTCCACCCCATACAATAGAGGCCGCCGTACCCCTACCCCTCATACCACCCCCACAATTACCCCACAATCCCCATCCCCTGCCCAACACAGAAAATTGCGGCCACAACGCTATATTTAACCAGCTAAAACTTTCGTTCCTTCGCCCATGTACTATTTATTCTTGAAATAAAACAAGGAAAAATACAAACTGGATTTTCCTTTCGTAGTAAAACATATATTTTGCAGAACGAGGCCTAAAATAGCACATATTAGATATTGGGTTACTTGTTTACCATTCACAAACTCTTTTGGAAACACCACACTAATTATTAATTAATACATACTTTTAAACACACACACACACACACACATGTCAGTTAGCCTAAATTCTCCAACATTCATTCATAAAACCGCCTGTCAGGACTGCAACCTCATCAAACAAAGCTGTCAGGTATTTCTAACTGACAACACAAGATAACAACTTCACATATCAATCATTGCAACTGTTGATCAAAAGATACTAACTAACCTTGCTATGAGATATAAATACAAGTGAAAAATTTGATCCTGAAGGCAACTCCAGCATGGCCTAGTCAGATAGAACATATTCTTAATCTGGATAGACCTGCATTCGAGCCTGTCGGAACAGTTGCAAGTACAGGGCACAGATTTCTCTGTGTGTCCCCTCATGTAGGAGCATCAGTTTCGATAGACTCTCTGGATAGCTGAAGAGTGATTGACTGACCCCTTAGAATGTGGGTAAGGTTTGAAGTGCAGGGGCCCACGTACGGATACCTGGATCCACTGACCTCTAGGAGGTCTTTCAATCCACCTGGATTTCAGGTGGGGAGAAGGGAGGCAATTTGGGTCGACACAAATAGCTTCCTGGACCCAAAACCGCATGAGTACACGGACACGCACACAGACACTCATGGACTCTGACACGAACCAAAGGTTCGTGTCAGATAATAAGAAGCGAGAATAGGTTGGTTAGGTTAGGTTGGTTAGGTTAGGTTGGTTAGGTTGGTTGGTTAGGTTGGTTGGTTAAGTTGGTTGGTTGGTTAGGTTGGTTCGTTAGGTTGGTTAGGTTGGTTGGTTAGGTTGGTTGGTTAGGTTGGTTAGGTTGGTTGGGTGGTTAGGCTAGGTTGGTTGGTTAGGTTGGTTGGTTAGGTTAGGTTGGTTGGTTAGGTAGGTTGGTTAGGTTGGCTGGTTAGGATGGTTAGGTTGGTTGGTTAGGCTGGTTGGTTGGTTAGGTTGGTTAGTTAGGCTGGTTGGTTAGGTTAGGTTGGTTAGTTTGGTTGGTTAGGTTTGTTGGTTAGGTTAGATTGCTTAGGTTGGTTGATTAGGTTGGTTGATTTGGTTGGTTGATTTTGTTGGTTGGTTAGGTTAGGTAGCTTAGGTTGGTTGACTAGGTTGGTTAGGTTGGTTGGTTTGGTTGGTTGGTTAGGTGGGTTAGGTTAGGTGGGTTGTTTGCTTAGGTTGGTTGGTTGGGTGGGATAATTAGGTTAGGTTGGTTGGTTAGGTTAGGTTGCTTAGGTTGGTTGATTAGGTTGCTGAGGTTGGTTGATTAGGTTGGTTAGGTTAGGTTGCTTAGGTTGGTTGATTAGGTTGGTTAGGTTGGTTGGTAAGATTGGTTAGGTTGGTTAGAATTAGAATTTGAGGTTAGAATTTTAGGTTAGAACAAACATAAGTATGGTTTAATAAGCAATTTAGATAATATGTACGCTTAGGTTGGTTAAGTTGGGTTGGTTAGGGTATGTTGGTAAGGTACAGTTAAGGTTGGTTATTTTGTAGTTGACTGTGTAAGGCAATATTTGTATTATTCCACTGACTGATATATATATATATATATATATATATATATATATATATATATATATATATATATATATATATATATATATATATATATATATATTTCGGTTAGGTTAGGTTGGTTTAGGCTAGGAAATAGGCTACGTTTGTAAAAATAGCAATAGGTAAAAAAATAAAAAATGAATAAAGTATAAATAAATTATAATTTATTTAAAAACAATAAAAATATGAAGAGAAAAAAATAGCTTTAATTTTACGTAACGTATCTTATCACCGAATGCCTCTGTTCACCTATCAGTAAATAGGTATCCAGGAGTTGGTTAGGTTAGGTTAGTTTAGGCTAGGAAATAAGCAACGTTTGGAGGGTTAGGTTAGGTTATTTTTGGCTAGGAAATAGGCTAGGTTTGTAGAAATAGGGCAGTAATTGTAGGTAGCGTTTCCTATCACCGAATGCCTCTATTCACCTAGCAGTAAATAGGTATCCAGAAGTTAGTTAGTTAGGTTAGTTTAGATAAGGTTAGGTTAGGTTAAATTAAGTTAGGTTAGGTTAGATTAGGTTAGGTTAGTTATTGCTGGGAAATAGGCTAGGTTTGTAGAAATAGAAAAAGGGCTGTAATTGTTGGTAACGTTTCCTATCACCGAATGCCTCTGTTCACCTAGTAGTAAGTAAGTATCCAGGAGTTAGTTAGGTTAGATTGAGTTAGATTAGTTTAGGCTAGGAAATAGGCTAGGTTTGTAGAAATTGAAATAGGGCTGTAATTGTTGGTAGCGTTTCCTATCACCGAGTGCCTCTGTTCACCTAGCAGTAAGTAAGTATCCAAAAGTTAGTTAGTTTAGGTTAGGTTAGATTAGGTTACGTTAGTTTTGGCTAAGAAATAGGCTAGGTTTGTAGAAAAAGAAATAGGGCTTTAATTGTTGGTAGCGTTTCCTATCACCGAATTTCCTCTGTTCACCTAGCAGTAAATAGGTATCCAGGAGTTAGTTAGGTTAGGTTAGGTTAGATTAGGTTAGGTTGGTTTAGGCCTAGGTTTGTAGAAATAGGGCTGTAATTGTTGGTAGTGTTTCCTATGACCGAATGCCTCTGTTCACCTAGCAGTAAATAGGTATCCAGGAGTTAGTTAGGTTAGGTTATATTGGGTTAGGTTAGTTAAGGCTAGGAAATAGGCTAGGTTTGTAGAAATAAAAAAAGGGTTCTAATTGTTGGTAGAGTTTCCTATTACCGATTGCCTCTGTTTACCTAGCAGTTAATAGGTATCCAAGAGTTAGTTAGGTTAGGTTAGGTTAGGTTAGATTAGCTTAGGTTAGGTTAGATTAGGTTAGATTAGGTTAGGTTAGATTAAATTAGGTTGGTTTAGGCTAGGTTTGTAGAAATGAGGCTGTAATTGTTGGTAGCGTTTCCTATCACCGAATGCCTGTGTTCACCTAGCAGTAAATAGGTATCCAGGAGTTACTAATTAAGCTAGCTACTTGGGGCATGGTGAGTGAGTGAGGGTTAGTTAGTCAGTCACTAGTTGGACCTTGTGGGGTGGTGGGTGTTGGAGACCACTATAAGCCTAACATGTATAAAGTGCCAGTCTGCCTGTCCCCCGACTCAATGATGTTACATGTATTGACTAAATGAAGCCTAAGAGAGCATAGCCAAGGCCTAAGATGAGTTTTTTGTCAGCAGCAGCAGCAACTTGTGCGAGATCAGTGGCAGCGGCGGCATCCCATCCTTTTCTATTTTGGAGCAACAGTAGTAGTAGTAGTAAAATTAGTAGTAGTCCATTTGTTGTTGGTTAATTTGACTAAATAGTTGCAATAAGTGCTATCATTAATGGAGAATTGGCTGCTATGTGTGAGTATCCTCCGCCTACCTGCCCGCCCGCCGCAGTTACCATTATCTTGTCTCACTCACTCACATGTGATTAGTTACTACTTGTATACAATAGCAACGGCCATATTACCTACCTATCACCTTGAGAACACTGCGTCTCGTCCCATACATCAGTCAGGTTAAGCACCGTTGACTTTGGTTAGTACTTGGATGGGTGTCCTGCCTGGGAACACCAACTGCTGCTGATGGTATACATATTTGGGCAGTCTCCGTGGGTCAGTGTGTGTGTGTGTGTACAAGAATGTCGCACATGGAAATGTGTACATGCCATTTTAATAATAGTTTACCATCCATGAAGAAAACGTCTACCTATTTCTCATTCCATTGTCTCTCTCTGCCGGCCGGCCTACCTACCTGCTAAAACTTGTCCACTCAATATGCTGTTGAATATCTATCTCCAGTGATCACTTACCCTTAATTCCTACATTATTAACCAAATGATCTCATTAACAAATCTCTACACAAATCAACCACCTACCTTCCTGCTAACATCAATCACAACAACTAATACACTCAACTCAGTCCCAAACACTTTTCTTATTCCTTCCTCAACACCTCTCCCTATATAACCTATCTTACAAAATTAAATTTAAATACCTAACTGCCAACCCATCCCCCATCCCTTTCCCTCCCCTCCCCCCCCTCAACCACACTTCCCTCTGTAGCTCCTCCGGACCCCTCCATACCCCAATGACCCCTCCCAAACCAAAACTCTCCACCCCATACAATAGAGGCCGCCGTACCCCTACCCCTCATACCACCCCCACAATTACCCCACAATCCCCATCCCCTGCCCAACACAGAAAATTGCGGCCACAACGCTATATTTAACCAGCTAAAACTTTCGTTCCTTCGCCCATGTACTATTTATTCTTGAAATAAAACAAGGAAAAACACAAACTGGATTTTCCTTTCGTAGTAAAACATATATTTTGCAGAACGAGGCCTAAAATAGCACATATTAGATATTGGGTTACTTGTTTACCAATCACAAACTCTTTTGGAAACACCACACTAATTATTAATTAATACATACTTTTAAACACACACACACACACACACATGTCAGTTAGCCTAAATTCTCCAACATTCATTCATAAAACCGCCTGTCAGGACTGCAACTTCATCAAACAAAGCTGTCAGGTATTTCTAACTGACAACACAAGATAACAACTTCACATATCAATCATTGCAACTGTTGATCAAAAGATACTAACTAACCTTGCTATGAGATATAAATACAAGTGAAAAATTTGATCCTGAAGGCAACTCCAGCGTGGCCTAGTCAGATAGAACATATTCTTAATCTGGATAGACCTGCATTCGAGCCTGTCGGAACAGTTGCAAGTACAGGGCACAGATTTCTCTGTGTGTCCCCTCATGTAGGAGCATCAGTTTCGATAGACTCTCTGGATAGCCGAAGAGTGATTGACTGACCCCTTAGAATGTATGGAAGGGTTGAAGTCCGGGGGCCCACGTACGGATACCTGGATCCACTGACCTCTAGGAGGTCTTTCAATCCACCTGGATTTCAGGTGGGGAGAAGGGAGGCAATTTGGGTCGACACAAATAGCTTCCTGGACCCAAAACCGCATGAGTACACGGACACGCACACAGACACTCATGGACTCTGACACGAACCAAAGGTTCGTGTCAGATAATAAGAAGCGAGAATAGGTTGGTTAGGTTAGGTTGGTTAGGTTAGGTTGGTTAGGTTGGTTGGTTAGGTTGGTTGGTTAAGTTGGTAGGTTGGTTAGGTTGGTTCGTTAGGTTGGTTAGGTTGGTTGGTTAGGTTGGTTGGTTAGGTTGGTTAGGTTGGTTGGGTGGTTAGGTTAGGTTGGTTGGTTAGGTTGGTTGGTTAGGTTAGGTTGGTTGGTTAGGTAGGTAGGTTAGGTTGGCTGGTTAGGATGGTTAGGTTGGGTGGTTAGGCTGGTTGGTTGGTTAGGTTGGTTAGTTAGGCTGGTTGGTTAGGTTAGGTTGGTTAGTTTGGTTGGTTAGGTTTGTTGGTTAGGTTAGATTGCTTAGGTTGGTTGATTAGGTTGGTTGATTTGGTTGGTTGATTTTGTTGGTTGGTTAGGTTAGGTAGCTTAGGTTGGTTGACTAGGTTGGTTAGGTTGGTTGGTTTGCTTGGTTGGTTAGGTGGGTTAGGTTAGGTGGGTTGTTTGCTTAGGTTGGTTGGTTAGGTGGGATAATTAGGTTAGGTTGGTTGGTTAGGTTAGGTTGCTTAGGTTGCTTAGGTTGGTTGATTAGGTTGGTTAGGTTAGGTTGCTTAGGTTGGTTGATTAGGTTGGTTAGGTTGGTTGGTAAGATTGGTTAGGTTGGTTAGAATTAGAATTTGAGGTTAGAATTTTAGGTTAGAACAAACATAAGTATGGTTTAATAAGCAATTTAGATAATATGTACGCTTAGGTTGGTTAAGTTGGGTTGTTTAGGGTATGTTGGTAAGGTACAGTTAAGGTTGGTTATTTTGTAGTTGACTGTGTAAGGCAATATTTGTATTATTCCACTGATTGATATATATATATATATATATATATATATATATATATATATATATATATATATATATATATATATATATATATATATATATATATATATATATATATATATATATATATATATTTCGGTTAGGTTAGGTTGGTTTAGGCTAGGAAATAGGCAACGTTTGTAGCAATAGCAATAGGTAAAAAAATAAAAAAATGAATAAAGTATAAATAAATTATAATTTATTTAAAAACAATAAAAATATGAAGAGAAAAAAATAGCTTTAATTTTAGGTAACGAATGCCTATCACCGAATGCCTCTGTTCATCTATCAGTAAATAGGTATCCAGGAGTTGGTTAGGTTAGGTTAGTTTAGGCTAGGAAATAAGCTACGTTTGGAGGGTTAGGTTAGGTTATTTTTGGCTAGGAAATAGGCTAGGTTTGTAGAAATAGGGCAGTAATTGTAGGTAGCGTTTCCTATCACCGAATGCCTCTATTCACCTAGCAGTAAATAGGTATCCAGAAGTTAGTTAGTTAGGTTAGTTTAGATAAGGTTAGGTTAGGTTAAATTAAGTTAGGTTAGGTTAGATTAGGTTAGGTTAGTTATTGCTGGGAAATAGGCTAGGTTTGTAGAAATAAAAATAGGTTTGTAACTGTTGGTAGCAATTCTTATCACCGAATGCCTCTGTTCACCTAGCAGTAATTAGGTATGTAGGAGTTAGTTAGGATAGGTTAGGTTAGGTTAGATTTGTTTTGGCTAGGAAATAGGCTAGGTTTGTAGAAATAGAAAAAGGGCTGTAATTGTTGGTAACGTTTCCTATCACCGAATGCCTCTGTTCACCTAGTAGTAAGTAAGTATCCAGGAGTTAGTTAGGTTAGATTGAGTTAGATTAGTTTAGGCTAGGAAATAGGCTAGGTTTGTAGAAATTGAAATAGGGCTGTAATTGTTGGTAGCGTTTCCTATCACCGAGTGCCTCTGTTCACCTAGCAGTAAGTAAGTATCCAAAAGTTAGTTAGTTTAGGTTAGGTTAGATTAGGTTACGTTAGTTTTGGCTAAGAAATAGGCTAGGTTTGTAGAAAAAGAAATAGGGCTTTAATTGTTGGTAGCGTTTCCTATCACCGAATTTCCTCTGTTCACCTAGCAGTAAATAGGTATCCAGGAGTTAGTTAGGTTAGGTTAGGTTAGATTAGGTTAGGTTGGTTTAGGCCTAGGTTTGTAGAAATAGGGCTGTAATTGTTGGTAGTGTTTCCTATGACCGAATGCCTCTGTTCACCTAGCAGTAAATAGGTATCCAGGAGTTAGTTAGGTTAGGTTAGATTGGGTTAGGTTAGTTAAGGCTAGGAAATAGGCTAGGTTTGTAGAAATAAAAAAAGGGTTCTAATTGTTGGTAGAGTTTCCTATTACCGATTGCCTCTGTTTACCTAGCAGTTAATAGGTATCCAAGAGTTAGTTAGGTTAGGTTAGGTTAGGTTAGATTAGCTTAGGTTAGGTTAGATTAGGTTAGATTAGGTTAGGTTAGATTAAATTAGGTTGGTTTAGGCTAGGTTTGTAGAAATGAGGCTGTAATTGTTGGTAGCGTTTCCTATCACCGAATGCCTGTGTTCACCTAGCAGTAAATAGGTATCCAGGAGTTACTAATTAAGCTAGCTACTTGGGGCATGGTGAGTGAGTGAGGGTTAGTTAGTCAGTCACTAGTTGGACCTTGTGGGGTGGTGGGTGTTGGAGACCACTATAAGCCTAACATGTATAAAGTGCCTGTCTGCCTGTCCCCCGACTCAATGATGTTACATGTATTGACTAAATGAAGCCTAAGAGAGCATAGCCAAGGCCTAAGATGAGTTTTTTGTCAGCAGCAGCAGCAACTTGTGCGAGATCAGTGGCAGCGGCGGCATCCCATCCTTTTCTATTTTGGAGCAACAGTAGTAGTAGTAGTAAAATTAGTAGTAGTCCATTTGTTGTTGGTTAATTTGACTAAATAGTTGCAATAAGTGCTATCATTAATGGAGAATTGGCTGCTATGTGTGAGTATCCTCCGCCTACCTGCCCGCCCGCCGCAGTTACCATTATCTTGTCTCACTCACTCACATGTGATTAGTTACTACTTGTATACAATAGCAACGGCCATATTACCTACCTATCACCTTGAGAACACTGCGTCTCGTCCCATACATCAGTCAGGTTAAGCACCGTTGACTTTGGTTAGTACTTGGATGGGTGTCCTGCCTGGGAACACCAACTGCTGCTGATGGTATACATATTTGGGCAGTCTCCGTGGGTCAGTGTGTGTGTGTGTGTACAAGAATGTCGCACATGGAAATGTGTACATGCCATTTTAATAATAGTTTACCATCCATGAAGAAAACGTCTACCTATTTCTCATTCCATTGTCTCTCTCTGCCGGCCGGCCTACCTACCTGCTAAAACTTGTCCACTCAATATGCTGTTGAATATCTATCTCCAGTGATCACTTACCCTTAATTCCTACATTATTAACCAAATGATCTCATTAACAAATCTCTACACAAATCAACCACCTACCTTCCTGCTAACATCAATCACAACAACTAATACACTCAACTCAGTCCCAAACACTTTTCTTATTCCTTCCTCAACACCTCGCCCTATATAACCTATCTTACAAAATTAAATTTAAATACCTAACTGCCAACCCATCCCCCATCCCTTTCCCTCCCCTCCCCCCCCTCAACCACACTTCCCTCTGTAGCTCCTCCGGACCCCTCCATACCCCAATGACCCCTCCCAAACCAAAACTCTCCACCCCATACAATAGAGGCCGCCGTACCCCTACCCCTCATACCACCCCCACAATTACCCCACAATCCCCATCCCCTGCCCAACACAGAAAATTGCGGCCACAACGCTATATTTAACCAGCTAAAACTTTCGTTCCTTCGCCCATGTACTATTTATTCTTGAAATAAAACAAGGAAAAACACAAACTGGATTTTCCTTTCGTAGTAAAACATATATTTTGCAGAACGAGGCCTAAAATAGCACATATTAGATATTGGGTTACTTGTTTACCATTCACAAACTCTTTTGGAAACACCACACTAATTATTAATTAATACATACTTTTAAACACACACACACACACACACATGTCAGTTAGCCTAAATTCTCCAACATTCATTCATAAAACCGCCTGTCAGGACTGCAACCTCATCAAACAAAGCTGTCAGGTATTTCTAACTGACAACACAAGATAACAACTTCACATATCAATCATTGCAACTGTTGATCAAAAGATACTAACTAACCTTGCTATGAGATATAAATACAAGTGAAAAATTTGATCCTGAAGGCAACTCCAGCGTGGCCTAGTCAGATAGAACATATTCTTAATCTGGATAGACCTGCATTCGAGCCTGTCGGAACAGTTGCAAGTACAGGGCACAGATTTCTCTGTGTGTTCCCTCATGTAGGAGCATCAGTTTCGATAGACTCTCTGGATAGCCGAAGAGTGATTGACTGACCCCTTAGAATGTATGGAAGGGTTGAAGTCCGGGGGCCCACGTACGGATACCTGGATCCACTGACCTCTAGGAGGTCTTTCAATCCACCTGGATTTCAGGTGGGGAGAAGGGAGGCAATTTGGGTCGACACAAATAGCTTCCTGGACCCAAAACCGCATGAGTACACGGACACGCACACAGACACTCATGGACTCTGACACGAACCAAAGGTTCGTGTCAGATAATAAGAAGCGAGAATAGGTTGGTTAGGTTAGGTTGGTTAGGTTAGGTTGGTTAGGTTGGTTGGTTAGGTTGGTTGGTTAAGTTGGTAGGTTGGTTAGGTTGGTTCGTTAGGTTGGTTAGGTTGGTTGGTTAGGTTGGTTGGTTAGGTTGGTTAGGTTGGTTGGGTGGTTAGGTTAGGTTGGTTGGTTAGGTTGGTTGGTTAGGTTAGGTTGGTTGGTTAGGTAGGTTGGTTAGGTTGGCTGGTTAGGATGGTTAGGTTGGGTGGTTAGGCTGGTTGGTTGGTTAGGTTGGTTAGTTAGGCTGGTTGGTTAGGTTAGGTTGGTTAGTTTGGTTGGTTAGGTTTGTTGGTTAGGTTAGATTGCTTAGGTTGGTTGATTAGGTTGGTTGATTTGGTTGGTTGATTTTGTTGGTTGGTTAGGTTAGGTAGCTTAGGTTGGTTGACTAGGTTGGTTAGGTTGGTTGGTTTGGTTGGTTGGTTAGGTGGGTTAGGTTAGGTGGGTTGTTTGCTTAGGTTGGTTGGTTAGGTGGGATAATTAGGTTAGGTTGGTTGGTTAGGTTAGGTTGCTTAGGTTGCTTAGGTTGGTTGATTAGGTTGGTTAGGTTAGGTTGCTTAGGTTGGTTGATTAGGTTGGTTAGGTTGGTTGGTAAGATTGGTTAGGTTGGTTAGAATTAGAATTTGAGGTTAGAATTTTAGGTTAGAACAAACATAAGTATGGTTTAATAAGCAATTTAGATAATATGTACGCTTAGGTTGGTTAAGTTGGGTTGTTTAGGGTATGTTGGTAAGGTACAGTTAAGGTTGGTTATTTTGTAGTTGACTGTGTAAGGCAATATTTGTATTATTCCACTGATTGATATATATATATATATATATATATATATATATATATATATATATATATATATATATATATATATATATATATATATATATATATATATATATATATATATATATATATATATTTCGGTTAGGTTAGGTTGGTTTAGGCTAGGAAATAGGCAACGTTTGTAGCAATAGCAATAGGTAAAAAAATAAAAAAATGAATAAAGTATAAATAAATTATAATTTATTTAAAAACAATAAAAATATGAAGAGAAAAAAATAGCTTTAATTTTAGGTAACGAATGCCTATCACCGAATGCCTCTGTTCATCTATCAGTAAATAGGTATCCAGGAGTTGGTTAGGTTAGGTTAGTTTAGGCTAGGAAATAAGCTACGTTTGGAGGGTTAGGTTAGGTTATTTTTGGCTAGGAAATAGGCTAGGTTTGTAGAAATAGGGCAGTAATTGTAGGTAGCGTTTCCTATCACCGAATGCCTCTATTCACCTAGCAGTAAATAGGTATCCAGAAGTTAGTTAGTTAGGTTAGTTTAGATAAGGTTAGGTTAGGTTAAATTAAGTTAGGTTAGGTTAGATTAGGTTAGGTTAGTTATTGCTGGGAAATAGGCTAGGTTTGTAGAAATAAAAATAGGTTTGTAACTGTTGGTAGCAATTCTTATCACCGAATGCCTCTGTTCACCTAGCAGTAATTAGGTATGTAGGAGTTAGTTAGGATAGGTTAGGTTAGGTTAGATTTGTTTTGGCTAGGAAATAGGCTAGGTTTGTAGAAATAGAAAAAGGGCTGTAATTGTTGGTAACGTTTCCTATCACCGAATGCCTCTGTTCACCTAGTAGTAAGTAAGTATCCAGGAGTTAGTTAGGTTAGATTGAGTTAGATTAGTTTAGGCTAGGAAATAGGCTAGGTTTGTAGAAATTGAAATAGGGCTGTAATTGTTGGTAGCGTTTCCTATCACCGAGTGCCTCTGTTCACCTAGCAGTAAGTAAGTATCCAAAAGTTAGTTAGTTTAGGTTAGGTTAGATTAGGTTACGTTAGTTTTGGCTAAGAAATAGGCTAGGTTTGTAGAAAAAGAAATAGGGCTTTAATTGTTGGTAGCGTTTCCTATCACCGAATTTCCTCTGTTCACCTAGCAGTAAATAGGTATCCAGGAGTTAGTTAGGTTAGGTTAGGTTAGATTAGGTTAGGTTGGTTTAGGCCTAGGTTTGTAGAAATAGGGCTGTAATTGTTGGTAGTGTTTCCTATGACCGAATGCCTCTGTTCACCTAGCAGTAAATAGGTATCCAGGAGTTAGTTAGGTTAGGTTAGATTGGGTTAGGTTAGTTAAGGCTAGGAAATAGGCTAGGTTTGTAGAAATAAAAAAAGGGTTCTAATTGTTGGTAGAGTTTCCTATTACCGATTGCCTCTGTTTACCTAGCAGTTAATAGGTATCCAAGAGTTAGTTAGGTTAGGTTAGGTTAGGTTAGATTAGCTTAGGTTAGGTTAGATTAGGTTAGATTAGGTTAGGTTAGATTAAATTAGGTTGGTTTAGGCTAGGTTTGTAGAAATGAGGCTGTAATTGTTGGTAGCGTTTCCTATCACCGAATGCCTGTGTTCACCTAGCAGTAAATAGGTATCCAGGAGTTACTAATTAAGCTAGCTACTTGGGGCATGGTGAGTGAGTGAGGGTTAGTTAGTCAGTCACTAGTTGGACCTTGTGGGGTGGTGGGTGTTGGAGACCACTATAAGCCTAACATGTATAAAGTGCCTGTCTGCCTGTCCCCCGACTCAATGATGTTACATGTATTGACTAAATGAAGCCTAAGAGAGCATAGCCAAGGCCTAAGATGAGTTTTTTGTCAGCAGCAGCAGCAACTTGTGCGAGATCAGTGGCAGCGGCGGCATCCCATCCTTTTCTATTTTGGAGCAACAGTAGTAGTAGTAGTAAAATTAGTAGTAGTCCATTTGTTGTTGGTTAATTTGACTAAATAGTTGCAATAAGTGCTATCATTAATGGAGAATTGGCTGCTATGTGTGAGTATCCTCCGCCTACCTGCCCGCCCGCCGCAGTTACCATTATCTTGTCTCACTCACTCACATGTGATTAGTTACTACTTGTATACAATAGCAACGGCCATATTACCTACCTATCACCTTGAGAACACTGCGTCTCGTCCCATACATCAGTCAGGTTAAGCACCGTTGACTTTGGTTAGTACTTGGATGGGTGTCCTGCCTGGGAACACCAACTGCTGCTGATGGTATACATATTTGGGCAGTCTCCGTGGGTCAGTGTGTGTGTGTGTGTACAAGAATGTCGCACATGGAAATGTGTACATGCCATTTTAATAATAGTTTACCATCCATGAAGAAAACGTCTACCTATTTCTCATTCCATTGTCTCTCTCTGCCGGCCGGCCTACCTACCTGCTAAAACTTGTCCACTCAATATGCTGTTGAATATCTATCTCCAGTGATCACTTACCCTTAATTCCTACATTATTAACCAAATGATCTCATTAACAAATCTCTACACAAATCAACCACCTACCTTCCTGCTAACATCAATCACAACAACTAATACACTCAACTCAGTCCCAAACACTTTTCTTATTCCTTCCTCAACACCTCGCCCTATATAACCTATCTTACAAAATTAAATTTAAATACCTAACTGCCAACCCATCCCCCATCCCTTTCCCTCCCCTCCCCCCCCTCAACCACACTTCCCTCTGTAGCTCCTCCGGACCCCTCCATACCCCAATGACCCCTCCCAAACCAAAACTCTCCACCCCATACAATAGAGGCCGCCGTACCCCTACCCCTCATACCACCCCCACAATTACCCCACAATCCCCATCCCCTGCCCAACACAGAAAATTGCGGCCACAACGCTATATTTAACCAGCTAAAACTTTCGTTCCTTCGCCCATGTACTATTTATTCTTGAAATAAAACAAGGAAAAACACAAACTGGATTTTCCTTTCGTAGTAAAACATATATTTTGCAGAACGAGGCCTAAAATAGCACATATTAGATATTGGGTTACTTGTTTACCATTCACAAACTCTTTTGGAAACACCACACTAATTATTAATTAATACATACTTTTAAACACACACACACACACACACATGTCAGTTAGCCTAAATTCTCCAACATTCATTCATAAAACCGCCTGTCAGGACTGCAACCTCATCAAACAAAGCTGTCAGGTATTTCTAACTGACAACACAAGATAACAACTTCACATATCAATCATTGCAACTGTTGATCAAAAGATACTAACTAACCTTGCTATGAGATATAAATACAAGTGAAAAATTTGATCCTGAAGGCAACTCCAGCGTGGCCTAGTCAGATAGAACATATTCTTAATCTGGATAGACCTGCATTCGAGCCTGTCGGAACAGTTGCAAGTACAGGGCACAGATTTCTCTGTGTGTTCCCTCATGTAGGAGCATCAGTTTCGATAGACTCTCTGGATAGCCGAAGAGTGATTGACTGACCCCTTAGAATGTATGGAAGGGTTGAAGTCCGGGGGCCCACGTACGGATACCTGGATCCACTGACCTCTAGGAGGTCTTTCAATCCACCTGGATTTCAGGTGGGGAGAAGGGAGGCAATTTGGGTCGACACAAATAGCTTCCTGGACCCAAAACCGCATGAGTACACGGACACGCACACAGACACTCATGGACTCTGACACGAACCAAAGGTTCGTGTCAGATAATAAGAAGCGAGAATAGGTTGGTTAGGTTAGGTTGGTTAGGTTAGGTTGGTTAGGTTGGTTGGTTAGGTTGGTTGGTTAAGTTGGTAGGTTGGTTAGGTTGGTTCGTTAGGTTGGTTAGGTTGGTTGGTTAGGTTGGTTGGTTAGGTTGGTTAGGTTGGTTGGGTGGTTAGGTTAGGTTGGTTGGTTAGGTTGGTTGGTTAGGTTAGGTTGGTTGGTTAGGTAGGTTGGTTAGGTTGGCTGGTTAGGATGGTTAGGTTGGGTGGTTAGGCTGGTTGGTTGGTTAGGTTGGTTAGTTAGGCTGGTTGGTTAGGTTAGGTTGGTTAGTTTGGTTGGTTAGGTTTGTTGGTTAGGTTAGATTGCTTAGGTTGGTTGATTAGGTTGGTTGATTTGGTTGGTTGATTTTGTTGGTTGGTTAGGTTAGGTAGCTTAGGTTGGTTGACTAGGTTGGTTAGGTTGGTTGGTTTGGTTGGTTGGTTAGGTGGGTTAGGTTAGGTGGGTTGTTTGCTTAGGTTGGTTGGTTAGGTGGGATAATTAGGTTAGGTTGGTTGGTTAGGTTAGGTTGCTTAGGTTGCTTAGGTTGGTTGATTAGGTTGGTTAGGTTAGGTTGCTTAGGTTGGTTGATTAGGTTGGTTAGGTTGGTTGGTAAGATTGGTTAGGTTGGTTAGAATTAGAATTTGAGGTTAGAATTTTAGGTTAGAACAAACATAAGTATGGTTTAATAAGCAATTTAGATAATATGTACGCTTAGGTTGGTTAAGTTGGGTTGTTTAGGGTATGTTGGTAAGGTACAGTTAAGGTTGGTTATTTTGTAGTTGACTGTGTAAGGCAATATTTGTATTATTCCACTGATTGATATATATATATATATATATATATATATATATATATATATATATATATATATATATATATATATATATATATATATATATGTCGTACCTAGTAGCCAGAACTCACTTCTCAGCCTACTATGCAAGGCCCAATTTGCCTAATAAGCCAAGTTTTCATGAATTAATTGTTTTTCGACTACCTAACCTACCTAACCTAACCTAACCTAACTTTTTCGGCTACCTAACCTAACCTAACCTATAAAGATAGGTTAGGTTAGGTTAGGTAGGGTTGGTTAGGTTTGGTCATATATCTATGTTAATTTAAACTCCAATAAAAACAAATTGACCTCATACATAATGAAATGGGTAGATTTATCATTTCATAAGAAAAAAATTAGAGAAAATATATTAATTCAGGAAAACTTGGCTTATTAGGCAAATCGGGCCTTGCATAGTAGGCCGATAAGTGCGTTCTGGCTACTAGGTACGACATATATATATATATATATATATATATATATATATATTTCGGTTAGGTTAGGTTGGTTTAGGCTAGGAAATAGGCAACGTTTGTAGCAATAGCAATAGGTAAAAAAATAAAAAAATGAATAAAGTATAAATAAATTATAATTTATTTAAAAACAATAAAAATATGAAGAGAAAAAAATAGCTTTAATTTTAGGTAACGAATGCCTATCACCGAATGCCTCTGTTCATCTATCAGTAAATAGGTATCCAGGAGTTGGTTAGGTTAGGTTAGTTTAGGCTAGGAAATAAGCTACGTTTGGAGGGTTAGGTTAGGTTATTTTTGGCTAGGAAATAGGCTAGGTTTGTAGAAATAGGGCAGTAATTGTAGGTAGCGTTTCCTATCACCGAATGCCTCTATTCACCTAGCAGTAAATAGGTATCCAGAAGTTAGTTAGTTAGGTTAGTTTAGATAAGGTTAGGTTAGGTTAAATTAAGTTAGGTTAGGTTAGATTAGGTTAGGTTAGTTATTGCTGGGAAATAGGCTAGGTTTGTAGAAATAAAAATAGGTTTGTAACTGTTGGTAGCAATTCTTATCACCGAATGCCTCTGTTCACCTAGCAGTAATTAGGTATGTAGGAGTTAGTTAGGATAGGTTAGGTTAGGTTAGATTTGTTTTGGCTAGGAAATAGGCTAGGTTTGTAGAAATAGAAAAAGGGCTGTAATTGTTGGTAACGTTTCCTATCACCGAATGCCTCTGTTCACCTAGTAGTAAGTAAGTATCCAGGAGTTAGTTAGGTTAGATTGAGTTAGATTAGTTTAGGCTAGGAAATAGGCTAGGTTTGTAGAAATTGAAATAGGGCTGTAATTGTTGGTAGCGTTTCCTATCACCGAGTGCCTCTGTTCACCTAGCAGTAAGTAAGTATCCAAAAGTTAGTTAGTTTAGGTTAGGTTAGATTAGGTTACGTTAGTTTTGGCTAAGAAATAGGCTAGGTTTGTAGAAAAAGAAATAGGGCTTTAATTGTTGGTAGCGTTTCCTATCACCGAATTTCCTCTGTTCACCTAGCAGTAAATAGGTATCCAGGAGTTAGTTAGGTTAGGTTAGGTTAGATTAGGTTAGGTTGGTTTAGGCCTAGGTTTGTAGAAATAGGGCTGTAATTGTTGGTAGTGTTTCCTATGACCGAATGCCTCTGTTCACCTAGCAGTAAATAGGTATCCAGGAGTTAGTTAGGTTAGGTTAGATTGGGTTAGGTTAGTTAAGGCTAGGAAATAGGCTAGGTTTGTAGAAATAAAAAAAGGGTTCTAATTGTTGGTAGAGTTTCCTATTACCGATTGCCTCTGTTTACCTAGCAGTTAATAGGTATCCAAGAGTTAGTTAGGTTAGGTTAGGTTAGGTTAGATTAGCTTAGGTTAGGTTAGATTAGGTTAGATTAGGTTAGGTTAGATTAAATTAGGTTGGTTTAGGCTAGGTTTGTAGAAATGAGGCTGTAATTGTTGGTAGCGTTTCCTATCACCGAATGCCTGTGTTCACCTAGCAGTAAATAGGTATCCAGGAGTTACTAATTAAGCTAGCTACTTGGGGCATGGTGAGTGAGTGAGGGTTAGTTAGTCAGTCACTAGTTGGACCTTGTGGGGTGGTGGGTGTTGGAGACCACTATAAGCCTAACATGTATAAAGTGCCTGTCTGCCTGTCCCCCGACTCAATGATGTTACATGTATTGACTAAATGAAGCCTAAGAGAGCATAGCCAAGGCCTAAGATGAGTTTTTTGTCAGCAGCAGCAGCAACTTGTGCGAGATCAGTGGCAGCGGCGGCATCCCATCCTTTTCTATTTTGGAGCAACAGTAGTAGTAGTAGTAAAATTAGTAGTAGTCCATTTGTTGTTGGTTAATTTGACTAAATAGTTGCAATAAGTGCTATCATTAATGGAGAATTGGCTGCTATGTGTGAGTATCCTCCGCCTACCTGCCCGCCCGCCGCAGTTACCATTATCTTGTCTCACTCACTCACATGTGATTAGTTACTACTTGTATACAATAGCAACGGCCATATTACCTACCTATCACCTTGAGAACACTGCGTCTCGTCCCATACATCAGTCAGGTTAAGCACCGTTGACTTTGGTTAGTACTTGGATGGGTGTCCTGCCTGGGAACACCAACTGCTGCTGATGGTATACATATTTGGGCAGTCTCCGTGGGTCAGTGTGTGTGTGTGTGTACAAGAATGTCGCACATGGAAATGTGTACATGCCATTTTAATAATAGTTTACCATCCATGAAGAAAACGTCTACCTATTTCTCATTCCATTGTCTCTCTCTGCCGGCCGGCCTACCTACCTGCTAAAACTTGTCCACTCAATATGCTGTTGAATATCTATCTCCAGTGATCACTTACCCTTAATTCCTACATTATTAACCAAATGATCTCATTAACAAATCTCTACACAAATCAACCACCTACCTTCCTGCTAACATCAATCACAACAACTAATACACTCAACTCAGTCCCAAACACTTTTCTTATTCCTTCCTCAACACCTCGCCCTATATAACCTATCTTACAAAATTAAATTTAAATACCTAACTGCCAACCCATCCCCCATCCCTTTCCCTCCCCTCCCCCCCCTCAACCACACTTCCCTCTGTAGCTCCTCCGGACCCCTCCATACCCCAATGACCCCTCCCAAACCAAAACTCTCCACCCCATACAATAGAGGCCGCCGTACCCCTACCCCTCATACCACCCCCACAATTACCCCACAATCCCCATCCCCTGCCCAACACAGAAAATTGCGGCCACAACGCTATATTTAACCAGCTAAAACTTTCGTTCCTTCGCCCATGTACTATTTATTCTTGAAATAAAACAAGGAAAAACACAAACTGGATTTTCCTTTCGTAGTAAAACATATATTTTGCAGAACGAGGCCTAAAATAGCACATATTAGATATTGGGTTACTTGTTTACCATTCACAAACTCTTTTGGAAACACCACACTAATTATTAATTAATACATACTTTTAAACACACACACACACACACACATGTCAGTTAGCCTAAATTCTCCAACATTCATTCATAAAACCGCCTGTCAGGACTGCAACCTCATCAAACAAAGCTGTCAGGTATTTCTAACTGACAACACAAGATAACAACTTCACATATCAATCATTGCAACTGTTGATCAAAAGATACTAACTAACCTTGCTATGAGATATAAATACAAGTGAAAAATTTGATCCTGAAGGCAACTCCAGCGTGGCCTAGTCAGATAGAACATATTCTTAATCTGGATAGACCTGCATTCGAGCCTGTCGGAACAGTTGCAAGTACAGGGCACAGATTTCTCTGTGTGTTCCCTCATGTAGGAGCATCAGTTTCGATAGACTCTCTGGATAGCCGAAGAGTGATTGACTGACCCCTTAGAATGTATGGAAGGGTTGAAGTCCGGGGGCCCACGTACGGATACCTGGATCCACTGACCTCTAGGAGGTCTTTCAATCCACCTGGATTTCAGGTGGGGAGAAGGGAGGCAATTTGGGTCGACACAAATAGCTTCCTGGACCCAAAACCGCATGAGTACACGGACACGCACACAGACACTCATGGACTCTGACACGAACCAAAGGTTCGTGTCAGATAATAAGAAGCGAGAATAGGTTGGTTAGGTTAGGTTGGTTAGGTTAGGTTGGTTAGGTTGGTTGGTTAGGTTGGTTGGTTAAGTTGGTAGGTTGGTTAGGTTGGTTCGTTAGGTTGGTTAGGTTGGTTGGTTAGGTTGGTTGGTTAGGTTGGTTAGGTTGGTTGGGTGGTTAGGTTAGGTTGGTTGGTTAGGTTGGTTGGTTAGGTTAGGTTGGTTGGTTAGGTAGGTTGGTTAGGTTGGCTGGTTAGGATGGTTAGGTTGGGTGGTTAGGCTGGTTGGTTGGTTAGGTTGGTTAGTTAGGCTGGTTGGTTAGGTTAGGTTGGTTAGTTTGGTTGGTTAGGTTTGTTGGTTAGGTTAGATTGCTTAGGTTGGTTGATTAGGTTGGTTGATTTGGTTGGTTGATTTTGTTGGTTGGTTAGGTTAGGTAGCTTAGGTTGGTTGACTAGGTTGGTTAGGTTGGTTGGTTTGGTTGGTTGGTTAGGTGGGTTAGGTTAGGTGGGTTGTTTGCTTAGGTTGGTTGGTTAGGTGGGATAATTAGGTTAGGTTGGTTGGTTAGGTTAGGTTGCTTAGGTTGCTTAGGTTGGTTGATTAGGTTGGTTAGGTTAGGTTGCTTAGGTTGGTTGATTAGGTTGGTTAGGTTGGTTGGTAAGATTGGTTAGGTTGGTTAGAATTAGAATTTGAGGTTAGAATTTTAGGTTAGAACAAACATAAGTATGGTTTAATAAGCAATTTAGATAATATGTACGCTTAGGTTGGTTAAGTTGGGTTGTTTAGGGTATGTTGGTAAGGTACAGTTAAGGTTGGTTATTTTGTAGTTGACTGTGTAAGGCAATATTTGTATTATTCCACTGATTGATATATATATATATATATATATATATATATATATATATATATATATATATATATATATATATATATATATATATATATATATATATATATATATATATATATATATATATTTCGGTTAGGTTAGGTTGGTTTAGGCTAGGAAATAGGCAACGTTTGTAGCAATAGCAATAGGTAAAAAAATAAAAAAATGAATAAAGTATAAATAAATTATAATTTATTTAAAAACAATAAAAATATGAAGAGAAAAAAATAGCTTTAATTTTAGGTAACGAATGCCTATCACCGAATGCCTCTGTTCATCTATCAGTAAATAGGTATCCAGGAGTTGGTTAGGTTAGGTTAGTTTAGGCTAGGAAATAAGCTACGTTTGGAGGGTTAGGTTAGGTTATTTTTGGCTAGGAAATAGGCTAGGTTTGTAGAAATAGGGCAGTAATTGTAGGTAGCGTTTCCTATCACCGAATGCCTCTATTCACCTAGCAGTAAATAGGTATCCAGAAGTTAGTTAGTTAGGTTAGTTTAGATAAGGTTAGGTTAGGTTAAATTAAGTTAGGTTAGGTTAGATTAGGTTAGGTTAGTTATTGCTGGGAAATAGGCTAGGTTTGTAGAAATAAAAATAGGTTTGTAACTGTTGGTAGCAATTCTTATCACCGAATGCCTCTGTTCACCTAGCAGTAATTAGGTATGTAGGAGTTAGTTAGGATAGGTTAGGTTAGGTTAGATTTGTTTTGGCTAGGAAATAGGCTAGGTTTGTAGAAATAGAAAAAGGGCTGTAATTGTTGGTAACGTTTCCTATCACCGAATGCCTCTGTTCACCTAGTAGTAAGTAAGTATCCAGGAGTTAGTTAGGTTAGATTGAGTTAGATTAGTTTAGGCTAGGAAATAGGCTAGGTTTGTAGAAATTGAAATAGGGCTGTAATTGTTGGTAGCGTTTCCTATCACCGAGTGCCTCTGTTCACCTAGCAGTAAGTAAGTATCCAAAAGTTAGTTAGTTTAGGTTAGGTTAGATTAGGTTACGTTAGTTTTGGCTAAGAAATAGGCTAGGTTTGTAGAAAAAGAAATAGGGCTTTAATTGTTGGTAGCGTTTCCTATCAC
Source organism: Procambarus clarkii (assembly GCF_040958095.1). NCBI lineage: Eukaryota > Metazoa > Arthropoda > Malacostraca > Decapoda > Cambaridae > Procambarus > Procambarus clarkii. Next base: position 1,424,025 of record NW_027189159.1, on the reverse strand, counting down.
CGAATTTCCTCTGTTCACCTAGCAGTAAATAGGTATCCAGGAGTTAGTTAGGTTAGGTTAGGTTAGATTAGGTTAGGTTGGTTTAGGCCTAGGTTTGTAGAAATAGGGCTGTAATTGTTGGTAGTGTTTCCTATGACCGAATGCCTCTGTTCACCTAGCAGTAAATAGGTATCCAGGAGTTAGTTAGGTTAGGTTAGATTGGGTTAGGTTAGTTAAGGCTAGGAAATAGGCTAGGTTTGTAGAAATAAAAAAAGGGTTCTAATTGTTGGTAGAGTTTCCTATTACCGATTGCCTCTGTTTACCTAGCAGTTAATAGGTATCCAAGAGTTAGTTAGGTTAGGTTAGGTTAGGTTAGATTAGCTTAGGTTAGGTTAGATTAGGTTAGATTAGGTTAGGTTAGATTAAATTAGGTTGGTTTAGGCTAGGTTTGTAGAAATGAGGCTGTAATTGTTGGTAGCGTTTCCTATCACCGAATGCCTGTGTTCACCTAGCAGTAAATAGGTATCCAGGAGTTACTAATTAAGCTAGCTACTTGGGGCATGGTGAGTGAGTGAGGGTTAGTTAGTCAGTCACTAGTTGGACCTTGTGGGGTGGTGGGTGTTGGAGACCACTATAAGCCTAACATGTATAAAGTGCCTGTCTGCCTGTCCCCCGACTCAATGATGTTACATGTATTGACTAAATGAAGCCTAAGAGAGCATAGCCAAGGCCTAAGATGAGTTTTTTGTCAGCAGCAGCAGCAACTTGTGCGAGATCAGTGGCAGCGGCGGCATCCCATCCTTTTCTATTTTGGAGCAACAGTAGTAGTAGTAGTAAAATTAGTAGTAGTCCATTTGTTGTTGGTTAATTTGACTAAATAGTTGCAATAAGTGCTATCATTAATGGAGAATTGGCTGCTATGTGTGAGTATCCTCCGCCTACCTGCCCGCCCGCCGCAGTTACCATTATCTTGTCTCACTCACTCACATGTGATTAGTTACTACTTGTATACAATAGCAACGGCCATATTACCTACCTATCACCTTGAGAACACTGCGTCTCGTCCCATACATCAGTCAGGTTAAGCACCGTTGACTTTGGTTAGTACTTGGATGGGTGTCCTGCCTGGGAACACCAACTGCTGCTGATGGTATACATATTTGGGCAGTCTCCGTGGGTCAGTGTGTGTGTGTGTGTACAAGAATGTCGCACATGGAAATGTGTACATGCCATTTTAATAATAGTTTACCATCCATGAAGAAAACGTCTACCTATTTCTCATTCCATTGTCTCTCTCTGCCGGCCGGCCTACCTACCTGCTAAAACTTGTCCACTCAATATGCTGTTGAATATCTATCTCCAGTGATCACTTACCCTTAATTCCTACATTATTAACCAAATGATCTCATTAACAAATCTCTACACAAATCAACCACCTACCTTCCTGCTAACATCAATCACAACAACTAATACACTCAACTCAGTCCCAAACACTTTTCTTATTCCTTCCTCAACACCTCGCCCTATATAACCTATCTTACAAAATTAAATTTAAATACCTAACTGCCAACCCATCCCCCATCCCTTTCCCCTCCCCTCCCCCCCCTCAACCACACTTCCCTCTGTAGCTTCCTCCGGACCCCTCCATACCCCAATGACCCCTCCCAAACCAAAACTCTCCACCCCATACAATAGAGGCCGCCGTACCCCTACCCCTCATACCACCCCCACAATTACCCCACAATCCCCATCCCCTGCCCAACACAGAAAATTGCGGCCACAACGCTATATTTAACCAGCTAAAACTTTCGTTCCTTCGCCCATGTACTATTTATTCTTGAAATAAAACAAGGAAAAACACAAACTGGATTTTCCTTTCGTAGTAAAACATATATTTTGCAGAACGAGGCCTAAAATAGCACATATTAGATATTGGGTTACTTGTTTACCATTCACAAACTCTTTTGGAAACACCACACTAATTATTAATTAATACATACTTTTAAACACACACACACACACACACATGTCAGTTAGCCTAAATTCTCCAACATTCATTCATAAAACCGCCTGTCAGGACTGCAACCTCATCAACAAAGCTGTCAGGTATTTCTAACTGACAACACAGATAACAACTTCACATATCAATCATTGCAACTGTTGATCAAAAGATACTAACTAACCTTGCTATGAGATATAAATACAAGTGAAAAATTTGATCCTGAAGGCAACTCCAGCGTGGCCTAGTCAGATAGAACATATTCTTAATCTGGATAGACCTGCATTCGAGCCTGTCGGAACAGTTGCAAGTACAGGGCACAGATTTCTCTGTGTGTTCCCTCATGTAGGAGCATCAGTTTCGATAGACTCTCTGGATAGCCGAAGAGTGATTGACTGACCCCTTAGAATGTATGGAAGGGTTGAAGTCCGGGGGCCCACGTACGGATACCTGGATCCACTGACCTCTAGGAGGTCTTTCAATCCACCTGGATTTCAGGTGGGGAGAAGGGAGGCAATTTGGGTCGACACAAATAGCTTCCTGGACCCAAAACCGCATGAGTACACGGACACGCACACAGACACTCATGGACTCTGACACGAACCAAAGGTTCGTGTCAGATAATAAGAAGCGAGAATAGGTTGGTTAGGTTAGGTTGGTTAGGTTAGGTTGGTTAGGTTGGTTGGTTAGGTTGGTTGGTTAAGTTGGTAGGTTGGTTAGGTTGGTTCGTTAGGTTGGTTAGGTTGGTTGGTTAGGTTGGTTGGTTAGGTTGGTTAGGTTGGTTGGGTGGTTAGGTTAGGTTGGTTGGTTAGGTTGGTTGGTTAGGTTAGGTTGGTTGGTTAGGTAGGTTGGTTAGGTTGGCTGGTTAGGATGGTTAGGTTGGGTGGTTAGGCTGGTTGGTTGGTTAGGTTGGTTAGTTAGGCTGGTTGGTTAGGTTAGGTTGGTTAGTTTGGTTGGTTAGGTTTGTTGGTTAGGTTAGATTGCTTAGGTTGGTTGATTAGGTTGGTTGATTTGGTTGGTTGATTTTGTTGGTTGGTTAGGTTAGGTAGCTTAGGTTGGTTGACTAGGTTGGTTAGGTTGGTTGGTTTGGTTGGTTGGTTAGGTGGGTTAGGTTAGGTGGGTTGTTTGCTTAGGTTGGTTGGTTAGGTGGGATAATTAGGTTAGGTTGGTTGGTTAGGTTAGGTTGCTTAGGTTGCTTAGGTTGGTTGATTAGGTTGGTTAGGTTAGGTTGCTTAGGTTGGTTGATTAGGTTGGTTAGGTTGGTTGGTAAGATTGGTTAGGTTGGTTAGAATTAGAATTTGAGGTTAGAATTTTAGGTTAGAACAAACATAAGTATGGTTTAATAAGCAATTTAGATAATATGTACGCTTAGGTTGGTTAAGTTGGGTTGTTTAGGGTATGTTGGTAAGGTACAGTTAGGTTGGTTATTTTGTAGTTGACTGTGTAAGGCAATATTTGTATTATTCCACTGATTGATATATAATATATATATATAATATATATATATATATATATATATATATATATATATATATATATATATATATATATATTATATATATATTTCGGTAGGTTAGGTTGGTTTAGGCTAGGAAATAGGCAACGTTTGTAGCAATAGCAATAGGTAAAAAAATAAAAAAAATGAATAAAGTATAAATAAATTATAATTTATTTAAAAACAATAAAAATATGAAGAGAAAAAAATAGCTTTAATTTTAGGTAACGAATGCCTATCACCGAATGCCTCTGTTCATCTATCAGTAAATAGGTATCCAGGAGTTGGTTAGGTTAGGTTAGTTTAGGCTAGGAAATAAGCTACGTTGGAGGGTTAGGTTAGGTTATTTTTGGCTAGGAAATAGGCTAGGTTTGTAGAAATAGGGCAGTAATTGTAGGTAGCGTTTCCTATCACCGAATGCCTCTATTCACCTAGCAGTAAATAGGTATCCAGAAGTTAGTTAGTTAGGTTAGTTTAGATAAGGTTAGGTTAGGTTAAATTAAGTTAGGTTAGGTTAGATTAGGTTAGGTTAGTTATTGCTGGGAAATAGGCTAGGTTTGTAGAAATAAAAATAGGTTTGTAACTGTTGGTAGCAATTCTTATCACCGAATGCCTCTGTTCACCTAGCAGTAATTAGGTATGTAGGAGTTAGTTAGGATAGGTTAGGTTAGGTTAGATTTGTTTTTGGCTAGGAAATAGGCTAGGTTTGTAGAAATAGAAAAAGGGCTGTAATTGTTGGTAACGTTTCCTATCACCGAATGCCTCTGTTCACCTAGTAGTAAGTAAGTATCCAGGAGTTAGTTAGGTTAGATTGAGTTAGATTAGTTTAGGCTAGGAAATAGGCTAGGTTTGTAGAAATTGAAATAGGGCTGTAATTGTTGGTAGCGTTTCCTATCACCGAGTGCCTCTGTTCACCTAGCAGTAAGTAAGTATCCAAAAGTTAGTTAGTTTAGGTTAGGTTAGATTAGGTTACGTTAGTTTTGGCTAAGAAATAGGCTAGGTTTGTAGAAAAAGAAATAGGGCTTTAATTGTTGGTAGCGTTTCCTATCACCGAATTTCCTCTGTTCACCTAGCAGTAAATAGGTATCCAGGAGTTAGTTAGGTTAGGTTAGGTTAGATTAGGTTAGGTTGGTTTAGGCCTAGGTTTGTAGAAATAGGGCTGTAATTGTTGGTAGTGTTTCCTATGACCGAATGCCTCTGTTCACCTAGCAGTAAATAGGTATCCAGGAGTTAGTTAGGTTAGGTTAGATTGGGTTAGGTTAGTTAAGGCTAGGAAATAGGCTAGGTTTGTAGAAATAAAAAAAGGGTTCTAATTGTTGGTAGAGTTTCCTATTACCGATTGCCTCTGTTTACCTAGCAGTTAATAGGTATCCAAGAGTTAGTTAGGTTAGGTTAGGTTAGGTTAGATTAGCTTAGGTTAGGTTAGATTAGGTTAGATTAGGTTAGGTTAGATTAAATTAGGTTGGTTTAGGCTAGGTTTGTAGAAATGAGGCTGTAATTGTTGGTAGCGTTTCCTATCACCGAATGCCTGTGTTCACCTAGCAGTAAATAGGTATCCAGGAGTTACTAATTAAGCTAGCTACTTGGGGCATGGTGAGTGAGTGAGGGTTAGTTAGTCAGTCACTAGTTGGACCTTGTGGGGTGGTGGGTGTTGGAGACCACTATAAGCCTAACATGTATAAAGTGCCTGTCTGCCTGTCCCCCGACTCAATGATGTTACATGTATTGACTAAATGAAGCCTAAGAGAGCATAGCCAAGGCCTAAGATGAGTTTTTTGTCAGCAGCAGCAGCAACTTGTGCGAGATCAGTGGCAGCGGCGGCATCCCATCCTTTTCTATTTTGGAGCAACAGTAGTAGTAGTAGTAAAATTAGTAGTAGTCCATTTGTTGTTGGTTAATTTGACTAAATAGTTGCAATAAGTGCTATCATTAATGGAGAATTGGCTGCTATGTGTGAGTATCCTCCGCCTACCTGCCCGCCCGCCGCAGTTACCATTATCTTGTCTCACTCACTCACATGTGATTAGTTACTACTTGTATACAATAGCAACGGCCATATTACCTACCTATCACCTTGAGAACACTGCGTCTCGTCCCATACATCAGTCAGGTTAAGCACCGTTGACTTTGGTTAGTACTTGGATGGGTGTCCTGCCTGGGAACACCAACTGCTGCTGATGGTATACATATTTGGGCAGTCTCCGTGGGTCAGTGTGTGTGTGTGTGTACAAGAATGTCGCACATGGAAATGTGTACATGCCATTTTAATAATAGTTTACCATCCATGAAGAAAACGTCTACCTATTTCTCATTCCATTGTCTCTCTCTGCCGGCCGGCCTACCTACCTGCTAAAACTTGTCCACTCAATATGCTGTTGAATATCTATCTCCAGTGATCACTTACCCTTAATTCCTACATTATTAACCAAATGATCTCATTAACAAATCTCTACACAAATCAACCACCTACCTTCCTGCTAACATCAATCACAACAACTAATACACTCAACTCAGTCCCAAACACTTTTCTTATTCCTTCCTCAACACCTCGCCCTATATAACCTATCTTACAAAATTAAATTTAAATACCTAACTGCCAACCCATCCCCCATCCCTTTCCCTCCCCTCCCCCCCCCTCAACCACACTTCCCTCTGTAGCTCCTCCGGACCCCTCCATACCCCAATGACCCCTCCCAAACCAAAACTCTCCACCCCATACAATAGAGGCCGCCGTACCCCTACCCCTCATACCACCCCCACAATTACCCCACAATCCCCATCCCCTGCCCAACACAGAAAATTGCGGCCACAACGCTATATTTAACCAGCTAAAACTTTCGTTCCTTCGCCCATGTACTATTTATTCTTGAAATAAAACAAGGAAAAACACAAACTGGATTTTCCTTTCGTAGTAAAACATATATTTTGCAGAACGAGGCCTAAAATAGCACATATTAGATATTGGGTTACTTGTTTACCATTCACAAACTCTTTTGGAAACACCACACTAATTATTAATTAATACATACTTTTAAACACACACACACACACACACATGTCAGTTAGCCTAAATTCTCCAACATTCATTCATAAAACCGCCTGTCAGGACTGCAACCTCATCAAACAAAGCTGTCAGGTATTTCTAACTGACAACACAAGATAACAACTTCACATATCAATCATTGCAACTGTTGATCAAAAGATACTAACTAACCTTGCTATGAGATATAAATACAAGTGAAAAATTTGATCCTGAAGGCAACTCCAGCGTGGCCTAGTCAGATAGAACATATTCTTAATCTGGATAGACCTGCATTCGAGCCTGTCGGAACAGTTGCAAGTACAGGGCACAGATTTCTCTGTGTGTTCCCTCATGTAGGAGCATCAGTTTCGATAGACTCTCTGGATAGCCGAAGAGTGATTGACTGACCCCTTAGAATGTATGGAAGGGTTGAAGTCCGGGGGCCCACGTACGGATACCTGGATCCACTGACCTCTAGGAGGTCTTTCAATCCACCTGGATTTCAGGTGGGGAGAAGGGAGGCAATTTGGGTCGACACAAATAGCTTCCTGGACCCAAAACCGCATGAGTACACGGACACGCACACAGACACTCATGGACTCTGACACGAACCAAAGGTTCGTGTCAGATAATAAGAAGCGAGAATAGGTTGGTTAGGTTAGGTTGGTTAGGTTAGGTTGGTTAGGTTGGTTGGTTAGGTTGGTTGGTTAAGTTGGTAGGTTGGTTAGGTTGGTTCGTTAGGTTGGTTAGGTTGGTTGGTTAGGTTGGTTGGTTAGGTTGGTTAGGTTGGTTGGGTGGTTAGGTTAGGTTGGTTGGTTAGGTTGGTTGGTTAGGTTAGGTTGGTTGGTTAGGTAGGTTGGTTAGGTTGGCTGGTTAGGATGGTTAGGTTGGGTGGTTAGGCTGGTTGGTTGGTTAGGTTGGTTAGTTAGGCTGGTTGGTTAGGTTAGGTTGGTTAGTTTGGTTGGTTAGGTTTGTTGGTTAGGTTAGATTGCTTAGGTTGGTTGATTAGGTTGGTTGATTTGGTTGGTTGATTTTGTTGGTTGGTTAGGTTAGGTAGCTTAGGTTGGTTGACTAGGTTGGTTAGGTTGGTTGGTTTGGTTGGTTGGTTAGGTGGGTTAGGTTAGGTGGGTTGTTTGCTTAGGTTGGTTGGTTAGGTGGGATAATTAGGTTAGGTTGGTTGGTTAGGTTAGGTTGCTTAGGTTGCTTAGGTTGGTTGATTAGGTTGGTTAGGTTAGGTTGCTTAGGTTGGTTGATTAGGTTGGTTAGGTTGGTTGGTAAGATTGGTTAGGTTGGTTAGAATTAGAATTTGAGGTTAGAATTTTAGGTTAGAACAAACATAAGTATGGTTTAATAAGCAATTTAGATAATATGTACGCTTAGGTTGGTTAAGTTGGGTTGTTTAGGGTATGTTGGTAAGGTACAGTTAAGGTTGGTTATTTTGTAGTTGACTGTGTAAGGCAATATTTGTATTATTCCACTGATTGATATATATATATATATATATATATATATATATATATATATATATATATATATATATATATATATATATATATATATATGTCGTACCTAGTAGCCAGAACTCACTTCTCAGCCTACTATGCAAGGCCCAATTTGCCTAATAAGCCAAGTTTTCATGAATTAATTGTTTTTCGACTACCTAACCTACCTAACCTAACCTAACCTAACTTTTTCGGCTACCTAACCTAACCTAACCTATAAAGATAGGTTAGGTTAGGTTAGGTAGGGTTGGTTAGGTTTGGTCATATATCTATGTTAATTTAAAACTCCAATAAAAACAAATTGACCTCATACATAATGAAATGGGTAGATTTATCATTTCATAAGAAAAAAATTAGAGAAATATATTAATTCAGGAAAACTTGGCTTATTAGGCAAATCGGGCCTTGCATAGTAGGCCGATAAGTGCGTTCTGGCTACTAGGTACGACATATATATATATATATATATATATATATATATATTTCGGTTAGGTTAGGTTGGTTTAGGCTAGGAAATAGGCAACGTTTGTAGCAATAGCAATAGGTAAAAAAATAAAAAAATGAATAAAGTATAAATAAATTATAATTTATTTAAAAACAATAAAAATATGAAGAGAAAAAAATAGCTTTAATTTTAGGTAACGAATGCCTATCACCGAATGCCTCTGTTCATCTATCAGTAAATAGGTATCCAGGAGTTGGTTAGGTTAGGTTAGTTTAGGCTAGGAAATAAGCTACGTTTGGAGGGTTAGGTTAGGTTATTTTTGGCTAGGAAATAGGCTAGGTTTGTAGAAATAGGGCAGTAATTGTAGGTAGCGTTTCCTATCACCGAATGCCTCTATTCACCTAGCAGTAAATAGGTATCCAGAAGTTAGTTAGTTAGGTTAGTTTAGATAAGGTTAGGTTAGGTTAAATTAAGTTAGGTTAGGTTAGATTAGGTTAGGTTAGTTATTGCTGGGAAATAGGCTAGGTTTGTAGAAATAAAAATAGGTTTGTAACTGTTGGTAGCAATTCTTATCACCGAATGCCTCTGTTCACCTAGCAGTAATTAGGTATGTAGGAGTTAGTTAGGATAGGTTAGGTTAGGTTAGATTTGTTTTGGCTAGGAAATAGGCTAGGTTTGTAGAAATAGAAAAAGGGCTGTAATTGTTGGTAACGTTTCCTATCACCGAATGCCTCTGTTCACCTAGTAGTAAGTAAGTATCCAGGAGTTAGTTAGGTTAGATTGAGTTAGATTAGTTTAGGCTAGGAAATAGGCTAGGTTTGTAGAAATTGAAATAGGGCTGTAATTGTTGGTAGCGTTTCCTATCACCGAGTGCCTCTGTTCACCTAGCAGTAAGTAAGTATCCAAAAGTTAGTTAGTTTAGGTTAGGTTAGATTAGGTTACGTTAGTTTTGGCTAAGAAATAGGCTAGGTTTGTAGAAAAAGAAATAGGGCTTTAATTGTTGGTAGCGTTTCCTATCACCGAATTTCCTCTGTTCACCTAGCAGTAAATAGGTATCCAGGAGTTAGTTAGGTTAGGTTAGGTTAGATTAGGTTAGGTTGGTTTAGGCCTAGGTTTGTAGAAATAGGGCTGTAATTGTTGGTAGTGTTTCCTATGACCGAATGCCTCTGTTCACCTAGCAGTAAATAGGTATCCAGGAGTTAGTTAGGTTAGGTTAGATTGGGTTAGGTTAGTTAAGGCTAGGAAATAGGCTAGGTTTGTAGAAATAAAAAAAGGGTTCTAATTGTTGGTAGAGTTTCCTATTACCGATTGCCTCTGTTTACCTAGCAGTTAATAGGTATCCAAGAGTTAGTTAGGTTAGGTTAGGTTAGGTTAGATTAGCTTAGGTTAGGTTAGATTAGGTTAGATTAGGTTAGGTTAGATTAAATTAGGTTGGTTTAGGCTAGGTTTGTAGAAATGAGGCTGTAATTGTTGGTAGCGTTTCCTATCACCGAATGCCTGTGTTCACCTAGCAGTAAATAGGTATCCAGGAGTTACTAATTAAGCTAGCTACTTGGGGCATGGTGAGTGAGTGAGGGTTAGTTAGTCAGTCACTAGTTGGACCTTGTGGGGTGGTGGGTGTTGGAGACCACTATAAGCCTAACATGTATAAAGTGCCTGTCTGCCTGTCCCCCGACTCAATGATGTTACATGTATTGACTAAATGAAGCCTAAGAGAGCATAGCCAAGGCCTAAGATGAGTTTTTTGTCAGCAGCAGCAGCAACTTGTGCGAGATCAGTGGCAGCGGCGGCATCCCATCCTTTTCTATTTTGGAGCAACAGTAGTAGTAGTAGTAAAATTAGTAGTAGTCCATTTGTTGTTGGTTAATTTGACTAAATAGTTGCAATAAGTGCTATCATTAATGGAGAATTGGCTGCTATGTGTGAGTATCCTCCGCCTACCTGCCCGCCCGCCGCAGTTACCATTATCTTGTCTCACTCACTCACATGTGATTAGTTACTACTTGTATACAATAGCAACGGCCATATTACCTACCTATCACCTTGAGAACACTGCGTCTCGTCCCATACATCAGTCAGGTTAAGCACCGTTGACTTTGGTTAGTACTTGGATGGGTGTCCTGCCTGGGAACACCAACTGCTGCTGATGGTATACATATTTGGGCAGTCTCCGTGGGTCAGTGTGTGTGTGTGTGTACAAGAATGTCGCACATGGAAATGTGTACATGCCATTTTAATAATAGTTTACCATCCATGAAGAAAACGTCTACCTATTTCTCATTCCATTGTCTCTCTCTGCCGGCCGGCCTACCTACCTGCTAAAACTTGTCCACTCAATATGCTGTTGAATATCTATCTCCAGTGATCACTTACCCTTAATTCCTACATTATTAACCAAATGATCTCATTAACAAATCTCTACACAAATCAACCACCTACCTTCCTGCTAACATCAATCACAACAACTAATACACTCAACTCAGTCCCAAACACTTTTCTTATTCCTTCCTCAACACCTCGCCCTATATAACCTATCTTACAAAATTAAATTTAAATACCTAACTGCCAACCCATCCCCCATCCCTTTCCCTCCCCTCCCCCCCCTCAACCACACTTCCCTCTGTAGCTCCTCCGGACCCCTCCATACCCCAATGACCCCTCCCAAACCAAAACTCTCCACCCCATACAATAGAGGCCGCCGTACCCCTACCCCTCATACCACCCCCACAATTACCCCACAATCCCCATCCCCTGCCCAACACAGAAAATTGCGGCCACAACGCTATATTTAACCAGCTAAAACTTTCGTTCCTTCGCCCATGTACTATTTATTCTTGAAATAAAACAAGGAAAAACACAAACTGGATTTTCCTTTCGTAGTAAAACATATATTTTGCAGAACGAGGCCTAAAATAGCACATATTAGATATTGGGTTACTTGTTTACCATTCACAAACTCTTTTGGAAACACCACACTAATTATTAATTAATACATACTTTTAAACACACACACACACACACACATGTCAGTTAGCCTAAATTCTCCAACATTCATTCATAAAACCGCCTGTCAGGACTGCAACCTCATCAAACAAAGCTGTCAGGTATTTCTAACTGACAACACAAGATAACAACTTCACATATCAATCATTGCAACTGTTGATCAAAAGATACTAACTAACCTTGCTATGAGATATAAATACAAGTGAAAAATTTGATCCTGAAGGCAACTCCAGCGTGGCCTAGTCAGATAGAACATATTCTTAATCTGGATAGACCTGCATTCGAGCCTGTCGGAACAGTTGCAAGTACAGGGCACAGATTTCTCTGTGTGTTCCCTCATGTAGGAGCATCAGTTTCGATAGACTCTCTGGATAGCCGAAGAGTGATTGACTGACCCCTTAGAATGTATGGAAGGGTTGAAGTCCGGGGGCCCACGTACGGATACCTGGATCCACTGACCTCTAGGAGGTCTTTCAATCCACCTGGATTTCAGGTGGGGAGAAGGGAGGCAATTTGGGTCGACACAAATAGCTTCCTGGACCCAAAACCGCATGAGTACACGGACACGCACACAGACACTCATGGACTCTGACACGAACCAAAGGTTCGTGTCAGATAATAAGAAGCGAGAATAGGTTGGTTAGGTTAGGTTGGTTAGGTTAGGTTGGTTAGGTTGGTTGGTTAGGTTGGTTGGTTAAGTTGGTAGGTTGGTTAGGTTGGTTCGTTAGGTTGGTTAGGTTGGTTGGTTAGGTTGGTTGGTTAGGTTGGTTAGGTTGGTTGGGTGGTTAGGTTAGGTTGGTTGGTTAGGTTGGTTGGTTAGGTTAGGTTGGTTGGTTAGGTAGGTTGGTTAGGTTGGCTGGTTAGGATGGTTAGGTTGGGTGGTTAGGCTGGTTGGTTGGTTAGGTTGGTTAGTTAGGCTGGTTGGTTAGGTTAGGTTGGTTAGTTTGGTTGGTTAGGTTTGTTGGTTAGGTTAGATTGCTTAGGTTGGTTGATTAGGTTGGTTGATTTGGTTGGTTGATTTTGTTGGTTGGTTAGGTTAGGTAGCTTAGGTTGGTTGACTAGGTTGGTTAGGTTGGTTGGTTTGGTTGGTTGGTTAGGTGGGTTAGGTTAGGTGGGTTGTTTGCTTAGGTTGGTTGGTTAGGTGGGATAATTAGGTTAGGTTGGTTGGTTAGGTTAGGTTGCTTAGGTTGCTTAGGTTGGTTGATTAGGTTGGTTAGGTTAGGTTGCTTAGGTTGGTTGATTAGGTTGGTTAGGTTGGTTGGTAAGATTGGTTAGGTTGGTTAGAATTAGAATTTGAGGTTAGAATTTTAGGTTAGAACAAACATAAGTATGGTTTAATAAGCAATTTAGATAATATGTACGCTTAGGTTGGTTAAGTTGGGTTGTTTAGGGTATGTTGGTAAGGTACAGTTAAGGTTGGTTATTTTGTAGTTGACTGTGTAAGGCAATATTTGTATTATTCCACTGATTGATATATATATATATATATATATATATATATATATATATATATATATATATATATATATATATATATATATATATATATATATATATATATATATATATATATATATTTCGGTTAGGTTAGGTTGGTTTAGGCTAGGAAATAGGCAACGTTTGTAGCAATAGCAATAGGTAAAAAAATAAAAAAATGAATAAAGTATAAATAAATTATAATTTATTTAAAAACAATAAAAATATGAAGAGAAAAAAATAGCTTTAATTTTAGGTAACGAATGCCTATCACCGAATGCCTCTGTTCATCTATCAGTAAATAGGTATCCAGGAGTTGGTTAGGTTAGGTTAGTTTAGGCTAGGAAATAAGCTACGTTTGGAGGGTTAGGTTAGGTTATTTTTGGCTAGGAAATAGGCTAGGTTTGTAGAAATAGGGCAGTAATTGTAGGTAGCGTTTCCTATCACCGAATGCCTCTATTCACCTAGCAGTAAATAGGTATCCAGAAGTTAGTTAGTTAGGTTAGTTTAGATAAGGTTAGGTTAGGTTAAATTAAGTTAGGTTAGGTTAGATTAGGTTAGGTTAGTTATTGCTGGGAAATAGGCTAGGTTTGTAGAAATAAAAATAGGTTTGTAACTGTTGGTAGCAATTCTTATCACCGAATGCCTCTGTTCACCTAGCAGTAATTAGGTATGTAGGAGTTAGTTAGGATAGGTTAGGTTAGGTTAGATTTGTTTTGGCTAGGAAATAGGCTAGGTTTGTAGAAATAGAAAAAGGGCTGTAATTGTTGGTAACGTTTCCTATCACCGAATGCCTCTGTTCACCTAGTAGTAAGTAAGTATCCAGGAGTTAGTTAGGTTAGATTGAGTTAGATTAGTTTAGGCTAGGAAATAGGCTAGGTTTGTAGAAATTGAAATAGGGCTGTAATTGTTGGTAGCGTTTCCTATCACCGAGTGCCTCTGTTCACCTAGCAGTAAGTAAGTATCCAAAAGTTAGTTAGTTTAGGTTAGGTTAGATTAGGTTACGTTAGTTTTGGCTAAGAAATAGGCTAGGTTTGTAGAAAAAGAAATAGGGCTTTAATTGTTGGTAGCGTTTCCTATCACCGAATTTCCTCTGTTCACCTAGCAGTAAATAGGTATCCAGGAGTTAGTTAGGTTAGGTTAGGTTAGATTAGGTTAGGTTGGTTTAGGCCTAGGTTTGTAGAAATAGGGCTGTAATTGTTGGTAGTGTTTCCTATGACCGAATGCCTCTGTTCACCTAGCAGTAAATAGGTATCCAGGAGTTAGTTAGGTTAGGTTAGATTGGGTTAGGTTAGTTAAGGCTAGGAAATAGGCTAGGTTTGTAGAAATAAAAAAAGGGTTCTAATTGTTGGTAGAGTTTCCTATTACCGATTGCCTCTGTTTACCTAGCAGTTAATAGGTATCCAAGAGTTAGTTAGGTTAGGTTAGGTTAGGTTAGATTAGCTTAGGTTAGGTTAGATTAGGTTAGATTAGGTTAGGTTAGATTAAATTAGGTTGGTTTAGGCTAGGTTTGTAGAAATGAGGCTGTAATTGTTGGTAGCGTTTCCTATCACCGAATGCCTGTGTTCACCTAGCAGTAAATAGGTATCCAGGAGTTACTAATTAAGCTAGCTACTTGGGGCATGGTGAGTGAGTGAGGGTTAGTTAGTCAGTCACTAGTTGGACCTTGTGGGGTGGTGGGTGTTGGAGACCACTATAAGCCTAACATGTATAAAGTGCCTGTCTGCCTGTCCCCCGACTCAATGATGTTACATGTATTGACTAAATGAAGCCTAAGAGAGCATAGCCAAGGCCTAAGATGAGTTTTTTGTCAGCAGCAGCAGCAACTTGTGCGAGATCAGTGGCAGCGGCGGCATCCCATCCTTTTCTATTTTGGAGCAACAGTAGTAGTAGTAGTAAAATTAGTAGTAGTCCATTTGTTGTTGGTTAATTTGACTAAATAGTTGCAATAAGTGCTATCATTAATGGAGAATTGGCTGCTATGTGTGAGTATCCTCCGCCTACCTGCCCGCCCGCCGCAGTTACCATTATCTTGTCTCACTCACTCACATGTGATTAGTTACTACTTGTATACAATAGCAACGGCCATATTACCTACCTATCACCTTGAGAACACTGCGTCTCGTCCCATACATCAGTCAGGTTAAGCACCGTTGACTTTGGTTAGTACTTGGATGGGTGTCCTGCCTGGGAACACCAACTGCTGCTGATGGTATACATATTTGGGCAGTCTCCGTGGGTCAGTGTGTGTGTGTGTGTACAAGAATGTCGCACATGGAAATGTGTACATGCCATTTTAATAATAGTTTACCATCCATGAAGAAAACGTCTACCTATTTCTCATTCCATTGTCTCTCTCTGCCGGCCGGCCTACCTACCTGCTAAAACTTGTCCACTCAATATGCTGTTGAATATCTATCTCCAGTGATCACTTACCCTTAATTCCTACATTATTAACCAAATGATCTCATTAACAAATCTCTACACAAATCAACCACCTACCTTCCTGCTAACATCAATCACAACAACTAATACACTCAACTCAGTCCCAAACACTTTTCTTATTCCTTCCTCAACACCTCGCCCTATATAACCTATCTTACAAAATTAAATTTAAATACCTAACTGCCAACCCATCCCCCATCCCTTTCCCTCCCCTCCCCCCCCTCAACCACACTTCCCTCTGTAGCTCCTCCGGACCCCTCCATACCCCAATGACCCCTCCCAAACCAAAACTCTCCACCCCATACAATAGAGGCCGCCGTACCCCTACCCCTCATACCACCCCCACAATTACCCCACAATCCCCATCCCCTGCCCAACACAGAAAATTGCGGCCACAACGCTATATTTAACCAGCTAAAACTTTCGTTCCTTCGCCCATGTACTATTTATTCTTGAAATAAAACAAGGAAAAACACAAACTGGATTTTCCTTTCGTAGTAAAACATATATTTTGCAGAACGAGGCCTAAAATAGCACATATTAGATATTGGGTTACTTGTTTACCATTCACAAACTCTTTTGGAAACACCACACTAATTATTAATTAATACATACTTTTAAACACACACACACACACACACATGTCAGTTAGCCTAAATTCTCCAACATTCATTCATAAAACCGCCTGTCAGGACTGCAACCTCATCAAACAAAGCTGTCAGGTATTTCTAACTGACAACACAAGATAACAACTTCACATATCAATCATTGCAACTGTTGATCAAAAGATACTAACTAACCTTGCTATGAGATATAAATACAAGTGAAAAATTTGATCCTGAAGGCAACTCCAGCGTGGCCTAGTCAGATAGAACATATTCTTAATCTGGATAGACCTGCATTCGAGCCTGTCGGAACAGTTGCAAGTACAGGGCACAGATTTCTCTGTGTGTTCCCTCATGTAGGAGCATCAGTTTCGATAGACTCTCTGGATAGCCGAAGAGTGATTGACTGACCCCTTAGAATGTATGGAAGGGTTGAAGTCCGGGGGCCCACGTACGGATACCTGGATCCACTGACCTCTAGGAGGTCTTTCAATCCACCTGGATTTCAGGTGGGGAGAAGGGAGGCAATTTGGGTCGACACAAATAGCTTCCTGGACCCAAAACCGCATGAGTACACGGACACGCACACAGACACTCATGGACTCTGACACGAACCAAAGGTTCGTGTCAGATAATAAGAAGCGAGAATAGGTTGGTTAGGTTAGGTTGGTTAGGTTAGGTTGGTTAGGTTGGTTGGTTAGGTTGGTTGGTTAAGTTGGTAGGTTGGTTAGGTTGGTTCGTTAGGTTGGTTAGGTTGGTTGGTTAGGTTGGTTGGTTAGGTTGGTTAGGTTGGTTGGGTGGTTAGGTTAGGTTGGTTGGTTAGGTTGGTTGGTTAGGTTAGGTTGGTTGGTTAGGTAGGTTGGTTAGGTTGGCTGGTTAGGATGGTTAGGTTGGGTGGTTAGGCTGGTTGGTTGGTTAGGTTGGTTAGTTAGGCTGGTTGGTTAGGTTAGGTTGGTTAGTTTGGTTGGTTAGGTTTGTTGGTTAGGTTAGATTGCTTAGGTTGGTTGATTAGGTTGGTTGATTTGGTTGGTTGATTTTGTTGGTTGGTTAGGTTAGGTAGCTTAGGTTGGTTGACTAGGTTGGTTAGGTTGGTTGGTTTGGTTGGTTGGTTAGGTGGGTTAGGTTAGGTGGGTTGTTTGCTTAGGTTGGTTGGTTAGGTGGGATAATTAGGTTAGGTTGGTTGGTTAGGTTAGGTTGCTTAGGTTGCTTAGGTTGGTTGATTAGGTTGGTTAGGTTAGGTTGCTTAGGTTGGTTGATTAGGTTGGTTAGGTTGGTTGGTAAGATTGGTTAGGTTGGTTAGAATTAGAATTTGAGGTTAGAATTTTAGGTTAGAACAAACATAAGTATGGTTTAATAAGCAATTTAGATAATATGTACGCTTAGGTTGGTTAAGTTGGGTTGTTTAGGGTATGTTGGTAAGGTACAGTTAAGGTTGGTTATTTTGTAGTTGACTGTGTAAGGCAATATTTGTATTATTCCACTGATTGATATATATATATATATATATATATATATATATATATATATATATATATATATATATATATATATATATATATATATATATATATATATATATATATATATATTTCGGTTAGGTTAGGTTGGTTTAGGCTAGGAAATAGGCAACGTTTGTAGCAATAGCAATAGGTAAAAAAATAAAAAAATGAATAAAGTATAAATAAATTATAATTTATTTAAAAACAATAAAAATATGAAGAGAAAAAAATAGCTTTAATTTTAGGTAACGAATGCCTATCACCGAATGCCTCTGTTCATCTATCAGTAAATAGGTATCCAGGAGTTGGTTAGGTTAGGTTAGTTTAGGCTAGGAAATAAGCTACGTTTGGAGGGTTAGGTTAGGTTATTTTTGGCTAGGAAATAGGCTAGGTTTGTAGAAATAGGGCAGTAATTGTAGGTAGCGTTTCCTATCACCGAATGCCTCTATTCACCTAGCAGTAAATAGGTATCCAGAAGTTAGTTAGTTAGGTTAGTTTAGATAAGGTTAGGTTAGGTTAAATTAAGTTAGGTTAGGTTAGATTAGGTTAGGTTAGTTATTGCTGGGAAATAGGCTAGGTTTGTAGAAATAAAAATAGGTTTGTAACTGTTGGTAGCAATTCTTATCACCGAATGCCTCTGTTCACCTAGCAGTAATTAGGTATGTAGGAGTTAGTTAGGATAGGTTAGGTTAGGTTAGATTTGTTTTGGCTAGGAAATAGGCTAGGTTTGTAGAAATAGAAAAAGGGCTGTAATTGTTGGTAACGTTTCCTATCACCGAATGCCTCTGTTCACCTAGTAGTAAGTAAGTATCCAGGAGTTAGTTAGGTTAGATTGAGTTAGATTAGTTTAGGCTAGGAAATAGGCTAGGTTTGTAGAAATTGAAATAGGGCTGTAATTGTTGGTAGCGTTTCCTATCACCGAGTGCCTCTGTTCACCTAGCAGTAAGTAAGTATCCAAAAGTTAGTTAGTTTAGGTTAGGTTAGATTAGGTTACGTTAGTTTTGGCTAAGAAATAGGCTAGGTTTGTAGAAAAAGAAATAGGGCTTTAATTGTTGGTAGCGTTTCCTATCACCGAATTTCCTCTGTTCACCTAGCAGTAAATAGGTATCCAGGAGTTAGTTAGGTTAGGTTAGGTTAGATTAGGTTAGGTTGGTTTAGGCCTAGGTTTGTAGAAATAGGGCTGTAATTGTTGGTAGTGTTTCCTATGACCGAATGCCTCTGTTCACCTAGCAGTAAATAGGTATCCAGGAGTTAGTTAGGTTAGGTTAGATTGGGTTAGGTTAGTTAAGGCTAGGAAATAGGCTAGGTTTGTAGAAATAAAAAAAGGGTTCTAATTGTTGGTAGAGTTTCCTATTACCGATTGCCTCTGTTTACCTAGCAGTTAATAGGTATCCAAGAGTTAGTTAGGTTAGGTTAGGTTAGGTTAGATTAGCTTAGGTTAGGTTAGATTAGGTTAGATTAGGTTAGGTTAGATTAAATTAGGTTGGTTTAGGCTAGGTTTGTAGAAATGAGGCTGTAATTGTTGGTAGCGTTTCCTATCACCGAATGCCTGTGTTCACCTAGCAGTAAATAGGTATCCAGGAGTTACTAATTAAGCTAGCTACTTGGGGCATGGTGAGTGAGTGAGGGTTAGTTAGTCAGTCACTAGTTGGACCTTGTGGGGTGGTGGGTGTTGGAGACCACTATAAGCCTAACATGTATAAAGTGCCTGTCTGCCTGTCCCCCGACTCAATGATGTTACATGTATTGACTAAATGAAGCCTAAGAGAGCATAGCCAAGGCCTAAGATGAGTTTTTTGTCAGCAGCAGCAGCAACTTGTGCGAGATCAGTGGCAGCGGCGGCATCCCATCCTTTTCTATTTTGGAGCAACAGTAGTAGTAGTAGTAAAATTAATAGTAGTCCATTTGTTGTTGGTTAATTTGACTAAATAGTTGCAATAAGTGCTATCATTAATGGAGAATTGGCTGCTATGTGTGAGTATCCTCCGCCTACCTGCCCGCCCGCCGCAGTTACCATTATCTTGTCTCACTCACTCACATGTGATTAGTTACTACTTGTATACAATAGCAACGGCCATATTACCTACCTATCACCTTGAGAACACTGCGTCTCGTCCCATACATCAGTCAGGTTAAGCACCGTTGACTTTGGTTAGTACTTGGATGGGTGTCCTGCCTGGGAACACCAACTGCTGCTGATGGTATACATATTTGGGCAGTCTCCGTGGGTCAGTGTGTGTGTGTGTGTACAAGAATGTCGCACATGGAAATGTGTACATGCCATTTTAATAATAGTTTACCATCCATGAAGAAAACGTCTACCTATTTCTCATTCCATTGTCTCTCTCTGCCGGCCGGCCTACCTACCTGCTAAAACTTGTCCACTCAATATGCTGTTGAATATCTATCTCCAGTGATCACTTACCCTTAATTCCTACATTATTAACCAAATGATCTCATTAACAAATCTCTACACAAATCAACCACCTACCTTCCTGCTAACATCAATCACAACAACTAATACACTCAACTCAGTCCCAAACACTTTTCTTATTCCTTCCTCAACACCTCGCCCTATATAACCTATCTTACAAAATTAAATTTAAATACCTAACTGCCAACCCATCCCCCATCCCTTTCCCTCCCCTCCCCCCCCTCAACCACACTTCCCTCTGTAGCTCCTCCGGACCCCTCCATACCCCAATGACCCCTCCCAAACCAAAACTCTCCACCCCATACAATAGAGGCCGCCGTACCCCTACCCCTCATACCACCCCCACAATTACCCCACAATCCCCATCCCCTGCCCAACACAGAAAATTGCGGCCACAACGCTATATTTAACCAGCTAAAACTTTCGTTCCTTCGCCCATGTACTATTTATTCTTGAAATAAAACAAGGAAAAACACAAACTGGATTTTCCTTTCGTAGTAAAACATATATTTTGCAGAACGAGGCCTAAAATAGCACATATTAGATATTGGGTTACTTGTTTACCATTCACAAACTCTTTTGGAAACACCACACTAATTATTAATTAATACATACTTTTAAACACACACACACACACACACATGTCAGTTAGCCTAAATTCTCCAACATTCATTCATAAAACCGCCTGTCAGGACTGCAACCTCATCAAACAAAGCTGTCAGGTATTTCTAACTGACAACACAAGATAACAACTTCACATATCAATCATTGCAACTGTTGATCAAAAGATACTAACTAACCTTGCTATGAGATATAAATACAAGTGAAAAATTTGATCCTGAAGGCAACTCCAGCGTGGCCTAGTCAGATAGAACATATTCTTAATCTGGATAGACCTGCATTCGAGCCTGTCGGAACAGTTGCAAGTACAGGGCACAGATTTCTCTGTGTGTTCCCTCATGTAGGAGCATCAGTTTCGATAGACTCTCTGGATAGCCGAAGAGTGATTGACTGACCCCTTAGAATGTATGGAAGGGTTGAAGTCCGGGGGCCCACGTACGGATACCTGGATCCACTGACCTCTAGGAGGTCTTTCAATCCACCTGGATTTCAGGTGGGGAGAAGGGAGGCAATTTGGGTCGACACAAATAGCTTCCTGGACCCAAAACCGCATGAGTACACGGACACGCACACAGACACTCATGGACTCTGACACGAACCAAAGGTTCGTGTCAGATAATAAGAAGCGAGAATAGGTTGGTTAGGTTAGGTTGGTTAGGTTAGGTTGGTTAGGTTGGTTGGTTAGGTTGGTTGGTTAAGTTGGTAGGTTGGTTAGGTTGGTTCGTTAGGTTGGTTAGGTTGGTTGGTTAGGTTGGTTGGTTAGGTTGGTTAGGTTGGTTGGGTGGTTAGGTTAGGTTGGTTGGTTAGGTTGGTTGGTTAGGTTAGGTTGGTTGGTTAGGTAGGTTGGTTAGGTTGGCTGGTTAGGATGGTTAGGTTGGGTGGTTAGGCTGGTTGGTTGGTTAGGTTGGTTAGTTAGGCTGGTTGGTTAGGTTAGGTTGGTTAGTTTGGTTGGTTAGGTTTGTTGGTTAGGTTAGATTGCTTAGGTTGGTTGATTAGGTTGGTTGATTTGGTTGGTTGATTTTGTTGGTTGGTTAGGTTAGGTAGCTTAGGTTGGTTGACTAGGTTGGTTAGGTTGGTTGGTTTGGTTGGTTGGTTAGGTGGGTTAGGTTAGGTGGGTTGTTTGCTTAGGTTGGTTGGTTAGGTGGGATAATTAGGTTAGGTTGGTTGGTTAGGTTAGGTTGCTTAGGTTGCTTAGGTTGGTTGATTAGGTTGGTTAGGTTAGGTTGCTTAGGTTGGTTGATTAGGTTGGTTAGGTTGGTTGGTAAGATTGGTTAGGTTGGTTAGAATTAGAATTTGAGGTTAGAATTTTAGGTTAGAACAAACATAAGTATGGTTTAATAAGCAATTTAGATAATATGTACGCTTAGGTTGGTTAAGTTGGGTTGTTTAGGGTATGTTGGTAAGGTACAGTTAAGGTTGGTTATTTTGTAGTTGACTGTGTAAGGCAATATTTGTATTATTCCACTGATTGATATATATATATATATATATATATATATATATATATATATATATATATATATATATATATATATATATATATATATATATATATATATATATATATATATATATATATATATATATATATATATATATATATTTCGGTTAGGTTAGGTTGGTTTAGGCTAGGAAATAGGCAACGTTTGTAGCAATAGCAATAGGTAAAAAAATAAAAAAATGAATAAAGTATAAATAAATTATAATTTATTTAAAAACAATAAAAATATGAAGAGAAAAAAATAGCTTTAATTTTAGGTAACGAATGCCTATCACCGAATGCCTCTGTTCATCTATCAGTAAATAGGTATCCAGGAGTTGGTTAGGTTAGGTTAGTTTAGGCTAGGAAATAAGCTACGTTTGGAGGGTTAGGTTAGGTTATTTTTGGCTAGGAAATAGGCTAGGTTTGTAGAAATAGGGCAGTAATTGTAGGTAGCGTTTCCTATCACCGAATGCCTCTATTCACCTAGCAGTAAATAGGTATCCAGAAGTTAGTTAGTTAGGTTAGTTTAGATAAGGTTAGGTTAGGTTAAATTAAGTTAGGTTAGGTTAGATTAGGTTAGGTTAGTTATTGCTGGGAAATAGGCTAGGTTTGTAGAAATAAAAATAGGTTTGTAACTGTTGGTAGCAATTCTTATCACCGAATGCCTCTGTTCACCTAGCAGTAATTAGGTATGTAGGAGTTAGTTAGGATAGGTTAGGTTAGGTTAGATTTGTTTTGGCTAGGAAATAGGCTAGGTTTGTAGAAATAGAAAAAGGGCTGTAATTGTTGGTAACGTTTCCTATCACCGAATGCCTCTGTTCACCTAGTAGTAAGTAAGTATCCAGGAGTTAGTTAGGTTAGATTGAGTTAGATTAGTTTAGGCTAGGAAATAGGCTAGGTTTGTAGAAATTGAAATAGGGCTGTAATTGTTGGTAGCGTTTCCTATCACCGAGTGCCTCTGTTCACCTAGCAGTAAGTAAGTATCCAAAAGTTAGTTAGTTTAGGTTAGGTTAGATTAGGTTACGTTAGTTTTGGCTAAGAAATAGGCTAGGTTTGTAGAAAAAGAAATAGGGCTTTAATTGTTGGTAGCGTTTCCTATCACCGAATTTCCTCTGTTCACCTAGCAGTAAATAGGTATCCAGGAGTTAGTTAGGTTAGGTTAGGTTAGATTAGGTTAGGTTGGTTTAGGCCTAGGTTTGTAGAAATAGGGCTGTAATTGTTGGTAGTGTTTCCTATGACCGAATGCCTCTGTTCACCTAGCAGTAAATAGGTATCCAGGAGTTAGTTAGGTTAGGTTAGATTGGGTTAGGTTAGTTAAGGCTAGGAAATAGGCTAGGTTTGTAGAAATAAAAAAAGGGTTCTAATTGTTGGTAGAGTTTCCTATTACCGATTGCCTCTGTTTACCTAGCAGTTAATAGGTATCCAAGAGTTAGTTAGGTTAGGTTAGGTTAGGTTAGATTAGCTTAGGTTAGGTTAGATTAGGTTAGATTAGGTTAGGTTAGATTAAATTAGGTTGGTTTAGGCTAGGTTTGTAGAAATGAGGCTGTAATTGTTGGTAGCGTTTCCTATCACCGAATGCCTGTGTTCACCTAGCAGTAAATAGGTATCCAGGAGTTACTAATTAAGCTAGCTACTTGGGGCATGGTGAGTGAGTGAGGGTTAGTTAGTCAGTCACTAGTTGGACCTTGTGGGGTGGTGGGTGTTGGAGACCACTATAAGCCTAACATGTATAAAGTGCCTGTCTGCCTGTCCCCCGACTCAATGATGTTACATGTATTGACTAAATGAAGCCTAAGAGAGCATAGCCAAGGCCTAAGATGAGTTTTTTGTCAGCAGCAGCAGCAACTTGTGCGAGATCAGTGGCAGCGGCGGCATCCCATCCTTTTCTATTTTGGAGCAACAGTAGTAGTAGTAGTAAAATTAATAGTAGTCCATTTGTTGTTGGTTAATTTGACTAAATAGTTGCAATAAGTGCTATCATTAATGGAGAATTGGCTGCTATGTGTGAGTATCCTCCGCCTACCTGCCCGCCCGCCGCAGTTACCATTATCTTGTCTCACTCACTCACATGTGATTAGTTACTACTTGTATACAATAGCAACGGCCATATTACCTACCTATCACCTTGAGAACACTGCGTCTCGTCCCATACATCAGTCAGGTTAAGCACCGTTGACTTTGGTTAGTACTTGGATGGGTGTCCTGCCTGGGAACACCAACTGCTGCTGATGGTATACATATTTGGGCAGTCTCCGTGGGTCAGTGTGTGTGTGTGTGTACAAGAATGTCGCACATGGAAATGTGTACATGCCATTTTAATAATAGTTTACCATCCATGAAGAAAACGTCTACCTATTTCTCATTCCATTGTCTCTCTCTGCCGGCCGGCCTACCTACCTGCTAAAACTTGTCCACTCAATATGCTGTTGAATATCTATCTCCAGTGATCACTTACCCTTAATTCCTACATTATTAACCAAATGATCTCATTAACAAATCTCTACACAAATCAACCACCTACCTTCCTGCTAACATCAATCACAACAACTAATACACTCAACTCAGTCCCAAACACTTTTCTTATTCCTTCCTCAACACCTCGCCCTATATAACCTATCTTACAAAATTAAATTTAAATACCTAACTGCCAACCCATCCCCCATCCCTTTCCCTCCCCTCCCCCCCCTCAACCACACTTCCCTCTGTAGCTCCTCCGGACCCCTCCATACCCCAATGACCCCTCCCAAACCAAAACTCTCCACCCCATACAATAGAGGCCGCCGTACCCCTACCCCTCATACCACCCCCACAATTACCCCACAATCCCCATCCCCTGCCCAACACAGAAAATTGCGGCCACAACGCTATATTTAACCAGCTAAAACTTTCGTTCCTTCGCCCATGTACTATTTATTCTTGAAATAAAACAAGGAAAAACACAAACTGGATTTTCCTTTCGTAGTAAAACATATATTTTGCAGAACGAGGCCTAAAATAGCACATATTAGATATTGGGTTACTTGTTTACCATTCACAAACTCTTTTGGAAACACCACACTAATTATTAATTAATACATACTTTTAAACACACACACACACACACACATGTCAGTTAGCCTAAATTCTCCAACATTCATTCATAAAACCGCCTGTCAGGACTGCAACCTCATCAAACAAAGCTGTCAGGTATTTCTAACTGACAACACAAGATAACAACTTCACATATCAATCATTGCAACTGTTGATCAAAAGATACTAACTAACCTTGCTATGAGATATAAATACAAGTGAAAAATTTGATCCTGAAGGCAACTCCAGCGTGGCCTAGTCAGATAGAACATATTCTTAATCTGGATAGACCTGCATTCGAGCCTGTCGGAACAGTTGCAAGTACAGGGCACAGATTTCTCTGTGTGTTCCCTCATGTAGGAGCATCAGTTTCGATAGACTCTCTGGATAGCCGAAGAGTGATTGACTGACCCCTTAGAATGTATGGAAGGGTTGAAGTCCGGGGGCCCACGTACGGATACCTGGATCCACTGACCTCTAGGAGGTCTTTCAATCCACCTGGATTTCAGGTGGGGAGAAGGGAGGCAATTTGGGTCGACACAAATAGCTTCCTGGACCCAAAACCGCATGAGTACACGGACACGCACACAGACACTCATGGACTCTGACACGAACCAAAGGTTCGTGTCAGATAATAAGAAGCGAGAATAGGTTGGTTAGGTTAGGTTGGTTAGGTTAGGTTGGTTAGGTTGGTTGGTTAGGTTGGTTGGTTAAGTTGGTAGGTTGGTTAGGTTGGTTCGTTAGGTTGGTTAGGTTGGTTGGTTAGGTTGGTTGGTTAGGTTGGTTAGGTTGGTTGGGTGGTTAGGTTAGGTTGGTTGGTTAGGTTGGTTGGTTAGGTTAGGTTGGTTGGTTAGGTAGGTTGGTTAGGTTGGCTGGTTAGGATGGTTAGGTTGGGTGGTTAGGCTGGTTGGTTGGTTAGGTTGGTTAGTTAGGCTGGTTGGTTAGGTTAGGTTGGTTAGTTTGGTTGGTTAGGTTTGTTGGTTAGGTTAGATTGCTTAGGTTGGTTGATTAGGTTGGTTGATTTGGTTGGTTGATTTTGTTGGTTGGTTAGGTTAGGTAGCTTAGGTTGGTTGACTAGGTTGGTTAGGTTGGTTGGTTTGGTTGGTTGGTTAGGTGGGTTAGGTTAGGTGGGTTGTTTGCTTAGGTTGGTTGGTTAGGTGGGATAATTAGGTTAGGTTGGTTGGTTAGGTTAGGTTGCTTAGGTTGCTTAGGTTGGTTGATTAGGTTGGTTAGGTTAGGTTGCTTAGGTTGGTTGATTAGGTTGGTTAGGTTGGTTGGTAAGATTGGTTAGGTTGGTTAGAATTAGAATTTGAGGTTAGAATTTTAGGTTAGAACAAACATAAGTATGGTTTAATAAGCAATTTAGATAATATGTACGCTTAGGTTGGTTAAGTTGGGTTGTTTAGGGTATGTTGGTAAGGTACAGTTAAGGTTGGTTATTTTGTAGTTGACTGTGTAAGGCAATATTTGTATTATTCCACTGATTGATATATATATATATATATATATATATATATATATATATATATATATATATATATATATATATATATATATATATATATATATATATATATATATATATATATATATATATATATATATATATATATTTCGGTTAGGTTAGGTTGGTTTAGGCTAGGAAATAGGCAACGTTTGTAGCAATAGCAATAGGTAAAAAAATAAAAAAATGAATAAAGTATAAATAAATTATAATTTATTTAAAAACAATAAAAATATGAAGAGAAAAAAATAGCTTTAATTTTAGGTAACGAATGCCTATCACCGAATGCCTCTGTTCATCTATCAGTAAATAGGTATCCAGGAGTTGGTTAGGTTAGGTTAGTTTAGGCTAGGAAATAAGCTACGTTTGGAGGGTTAGGTTAGGTTATTTTTGGCTAGGAAATAGGCTAGGTTTGTAGAAATAGGGCAGTAATTGTAGGTAGCGTTTCCTATCACCGAATGCCTCTATTCACCTAGCAGTAAATAGGTATCCAGAAGTTAGTTAGTTAGGTTAGTTTAGATAAGGTTAGGTTAGGTTAAATTAAGTTAGGTTAGGTTAGATTAGGTTAGGTTAGTTATTGCTGGGAAATAGGCTAGGTTTGTAGAAATAAAAATAGGTTTGTAACTGTTGGTAGCAATTCTTATCACCGAATGCCTCTGTTCACCTAGCAGTAATTAGGTATGTAGGAGTTAGTTAGGATAGGTTAGGTTAGGTTAGATTTGTTTTGGCTAGGAAATAGGCTAGGTTTGTAGAAATAGAAAAAGGGCTGTAATTGTTGGTAACGTTTCCTATCACCGAATGCCTCTGTTCACCTAGTAGTAAGTAAGTATCCAGGAGTTAGTTAGGTTAGATTGAGTTAGATTAGTTTAGGCTAGGAAATAGGCTAGGTTTGTAGAAATTGAAATAGGGCTGTAATTGTTGGTAGCGTTTCCTATCACCGAGTGCCTCTGTTCACCTAGCAGTAAGTAAGTATCCAAAAGTTAGTTAGTTTAGGTTAGGTTAGATTAGGTTACGTTAGTTTTGGCTAAGAAATAGGCTAGGTTTGTAGAAAAAGAAATAGGGCTTTAATTGTTGGTAGCGTTTCCTATCACCGAATTTCCTCTGTTCACCTAGCAGTAAATAGGTATCCAGGAGTTAGTTAGGTTAGGTTAGGTTAGATTAGGTTAGGTTGGTTTAGGCCTAGGTTTGTAGAAATAGGGCTGTAATTGTTGGTAGTGTTTCCTATGACCGAATGCCTCTGTTCACCTAGCAGTAAATAGGTATCCAGGAGTTAGTTAGGTTAGGTTAGATTGGGTTAGGTTAGTTAAGGCTAGGAAATAGGCTAGGTTTGTAGAAATAAAAAAAGGGTTCTAATTGTTGGTAGAGTTTCCTATTACCGATTGCCTCTGTTTACCTAGCAGTTAATAGGTATCCAAGAGTTAGTTAGGTTAGGTTAGGTTAGGTTAGATTAGCTTAGGTTAGGTTAGATTAGGTTAGATTAGGTTAGGTTAGATTAAATTAGGTTGGTTTAGGCTAGGTTTGTAGAAATGAGGCTGTAATTGTTGGTAGCGTTTCCTATCACCGAATGCCTGTGTTCACCTAGCAGTAAATAGGTATCCAGGAGTTACTAATTAAGCTAGCTACTTGGGGCATGGTGAGTGAGTGAGGGTTAGTTAGTCAGTCACTAGTTGGACCTTGTGGGGTGGTGGGTGTTGGAGACCACTATAAGCCTAACATGTATAAAGTGCCTGTCTGCCTGTCCCCCGACTCAATGATGTTACATGTATTGACTAAATGAAGCCTAAGAGAGCATAGCCAAGGCCTAAGATGAGTTTTTTGTCAGCAGCAGCAGCAACTTGTGCGAGATCAGTGGCAGCGGCGGCATCCCATCCTTTTCTATTTTGGAGCAACAGTAGTAGTAGTAGTAAAATTAATAGTAGTCCATTTGTTGTTGGTTAATTTGACTAAATAGTTGCAATAAGTGCTATCATTAATGGAGAATTGGCTGCTATGTGTGAGTATCCTCCGCCTACCTGCCCGCCCGCCGCAGTTACCATTATCTTGTCTCACTCACTCACATGTGATTAGTTACTACTTGTATACAATAGCAACGGCCATATTACCTACCTATCACCTTGAGAACACTGCGTCTCGTCCCATACATCAGTCAGGTTAAGCACCGTTGACTTTGGTTAGTACTTGGATGGGTGTCCTGCCTGGGAACACCAACTGCTGCTGATGGTATACATATTTGGGCAGTCTCCGTGGGTCAGTGTGTGTGTGTGTGTACAAGAATGTCGCACATGGAAATGTGTACATGCCATTTTAATAATAGTTTACCATCCATGAAGAAAACGTCTACCTATTTCTCATTCCATTGTCTCTCTCTGCCGGCCGGCCTACCTACCTGCTAAAACTTGTCCACTCAATATGCTGTTGAATATCTATCTCCAGTGATCACTTACCCTTAATTCCTACATTATTAACCAAATGATCTCATTAACAAATCTCTACACAAATCAACCACCTACCTTCCTGCTAACATCAATCACAACAACTAATACACTCAACTCAGTCCCAAACACTTTTCTTATTCCTTCCTCAACACCTCGCCCTATATAACCTATCTTACAAAATTAAATTTAAATACCTAACTGCCAACCCATCCCCCATCCCTTTCCCTCCCCTCCCCCCCCTCAACCACACTTCCCTCTGTAGCTCCTCCGGACCCCTCCATACCCCAATGACCCCTCCCAAACCAAAACTCTCCACCCCATACAATAGAGGCCGCCGTACCCCTACCCCTCATACCACCCCCACAATTACCCCACAATCCCCATCCCCTGCCCAACACAGAAAATTGCGGCCACAACGCTATATTTAACCAGCTAAAACTTTCGTTCCTTCGCCCATGTACTATTTATTCTTGAAATAAAACAAGGAAAAACACAAACTGGATTTTCCTTTCGTAGTAAAACATATATTTTGCAGAACGAGGCCTAAAATAGCACATATTAGATATTGGGTTACTTGTTTACCATTCACAAACTCTTTTGGAAACACCACACTAATTATTAATTAATACATACTTTTAAACACACACACACACACACACATGTCAGTTAGCCTAAATTCTCCAACATTCATTCATAAAACCGCCTGTCAGGACTGCAACCTCATCAAACAAAGCTGTCAGGTATTTCTAACTGACAACACAAGATAACAACTTCACATATCAATCATTGCAACTGTTGATCAAAAGATACTAACTAACCTTGCTATGAGATATAAATACAAGTGAAAAATTTGATCCTGAAGGCAACTCCAGCGTGGCCTAGTCAGATAGAACATATTCTTAATCTGGATAGACCTGCATTCGAGCCTGTCGGAACAGTTGCAAGTACAGGGCACAGATTTCTCTGTGTGTTCCCTCATGTAGGAGCATCAGTTTCGATAGACTCTCTGGATAGCCGAAGAGTGATTGACTGACCCCTTAGAATGTATGGAAGGGTTGAAGTCCGGGGGCCCACGTACGGATACCTGGATCCACTGACCTCTAGGAGGTCTTTCAATCCACCTGGATTTCAGGTGGGGAGAAGGGAGGCAATTTGGGTCGACACAAATAGCTTCCTGGACCCAAAACCGCATGAGTACACGGACACGCACACAGACACTCATGGACTCTGACACGAACCAAAGGTTCGTGTCAGATAATAAGAAGCGAGAATAGGTTGGTTAGGTTAGGTTGGTTAGGTTAGGTTGGTTAGGTTGGTTGGTTAGGTTGGTTGGTTAAGTTGGTAGGTTGGTTAGGTTGGTTCGTTAGGTTGGTTAGGTTGGTTGGTTAGGTTGGTTGGTTAGGTTGGTTAGGTTGGTTGGGTGGTTAGGTTAGGTTGGTTGGTTAGGTTGGTTGGTTAGGTTAGGTTGGTTGGTTAGGTAGGTTGGTTAGGTTGGCTGGTTAGGATGGTTAGGTTGGGTGGTTAGGCTGGTTGGTTGGTTAGGTTGGTTAGTTAGGCTGGTTGGTTAGGTTAGGTTGGTTAGTTTGGTTGGTTAGGTTTGTTGGTTAGGTTAGATTGCTTAGGTTGGTTGATTAGGTTGGTTGATTTGGTTGGTTGATTTTGTTGGTTGGTTAGGTTAGGTAGCTTAGGTTGGTTGACTAGGTTGGTTAGGTTGGTTGGTTTGGTTGGTTGGTTAGGTGGGTTAGGTTAGGTGGGTTGTTTGCTTAGGTTGGTTGGTTAGGTGGGATAATTAGGTTAGGTTGGTTGGTTAGGTTAGGTTGCTTAGGTTGCTTAGGTTGGTTGATTAGGTTGGTTAGGTTAGGTTGCTTAGGTTGGTTGATTAGGTTGGTTAGGTTGGTTGGTAAGATTGGTTAGGTTGGTTAGAATTAGAATTTGAGGTTAGAATTTTAGGTTAGAACAAACATAAGTATGGTTTAATAAGCAATTTAGATAATATGTACGCTTAGGTTGGTTAAGTTGGGTTGTTTAGGGTATGTTGGTAAGGTACAGTTAAGGTTGGTTATTTTGTAGTTGACTGTGTAAGGCAATATTTGTATTATTCCACTGATTGATATATATATATATATATATATATATATATATATATATATATATATATATATATATATATATATATATATATATATATATATATATATATATATATATATATATATATATATATATATATATATATATATATATTTCGGTTAGGTTAGGTTGGTTTAGGCTAGGAAATAGGCAACGTTTGTAGCAATAGCAATAGGTAAAAAAATAAAAAAATGAATAAAGTATAAATAAATTATAATTTATTTAAAAACAATAAAAATATGAAGAGAAAAAAATAGCTTTAATTTTAGGTAACGAATGCCTATCACCGAATGCCTCTGTTCATCTATCAGTAAATAGGTATCCAGGAGTTGGTTAGGTTAGGTTAGTTTAGGCTAGGAAATAAGCTACGTTTGGAGGGTTAGGTTAGGTTATTTTTGGCTAGGAAATAGGCTAGGTTTGTAGAAATAGGGCAGTAATTGTAGGTAGCGTTTCCTATCACCGAATGCCTCTATTCACCTAGCAGTAAATAGGTATCCAGAAGTTAGTTAGTTAGGTTAGTTTAGATAAGGTTAGGTTAGGTTAAATTAAGTTAGGTTAGGTTAGATTAGGTTAGGTTAGTTATTGCTGGGAAATAGGCTAGGTTTGTAGAAATAAAAATAGGTTTGTAACTGTTGGTAGCAATTCTTATCACCGAATGCCTCTGTTCACCTAGCAGTAATTAGGTATGTAGGAGTTAGTTAGGATAGGTTAGGTTAGGTTAGATTTGTTTTGGCTAGGAAATAGGCTAGGTTTGTAGAAATAGAAAAAGGGCTGTAATTGTTGGTAACGTTTCCTATCACCGAATGCCTCTGTTCACCTAGTAGTAAGTAAGTATCCAGGAGTTAGTTAGGTTAGATTGAGTTAGATTAGTTTAGGCTAGGAAATAGGCTAGGTTTGTAGAAATTGAAATAGGGCTGTAATTGTTGGTAGCGTTTCCTATCACCGAGTGCCTCTGTTCACCTAGCAGTAAGTAAGTATCCAAAAGTTAGTTAGTTTAGGTTAGGTTAGATTAGGTTACGTTAGTTTTGGCTAAGAAATAGGCTAGGTTTGTAGAAAAAGAAATAGGGCTTTAATTGTTGGTAGCGTTTCCTATCACCGAATTTCCTCTGTTCACCTAGCAGTAAATAGGTATCCAGGAGTTAGTTAGGTTAGGTTAGGTTAGATTAGGTTAGGTTGGTTTAGGCCTAGGTTTGTAGAAATAGGGCTGTAATTGTTGGTAGTGTTTCCTATGACCGAATGCCTCTGTTCACCTAGCAGTAAATAGGTATCCAGGAGTTAGTTAGGTTAGGTTAGATTGGGTTAGGTTAGTTAAGGCTAGGAAATAGGCTAGGTTTGTAGAAATAAAAAAAGGGTTCTAATTGTTGGTAGAGTTTCCTATTACCGATTGCCTCTGTTTACCTAGCAGTTAATAGGTATCCAAGAGTTAGTTAGGTTAGGTTAGGTTAGGTTAGATTAGCTTAGGTTAGGTTAGATTAGGTTAGATTAGGTTAGGTTAGATTAAATTAGGTTGGTTTAGGCTAGGTTTGTAGAAATGAGGCTGTAATTGTTGGTAGCGTTTCCTATCACCGAATGCCTGTGTTCACCTAGCAGTAAATAGGTATCCAGGAGTTACTAATTAAGCTAGCTACTTGGGGCATGGTGAGTGAGTGAGGGTTAGTTAGTCAGTCACTAGTTGGACCTTGTGGGGTGGTGGGTGTTGGAGACCACTATAAGCCTAACATGTATAAAGTGCCTGTCTGCCTGTCCCCCGACTCAATGATGTTACATGTATTGACTAAATGAAGCCTAAGAGAGCATAGCCAAGGCCTAAGATGAGTTTTTTGTCAGCAGCAGCAGCAACTTGTGCGAGATCAGTGGCAGCGGCGGCATCCCATCCTTTTCTATTTTGGAGCAACAGTAGTAGTAGTAGTAAAATTAATAGTAGTCCATTTGTTGTTGGTTAATTTGACTAAATAGTTGCAATAAGTGCTATCATTAATGGAGAATTGGCTGCTATGTGTGAGTATCCTCCGCCTACCTGCCCGCCCGCCGCAGTTACCATTATCTTGTCTCACTCACTCACATGTGATTAGTTACTACTTGTATACAATAGCAACGGCCATATTACCTACCTATCACCTTGAGAACACTGCGTCTCGTCCCATACATCAGTCAGGTTAAGCACCGTTGACTTTGGTTAGTACTTGGATGGGTGTCCTGCCTGGGAACACCAACTGCTGCTGATGGTATACATATTTGGGCAGTCTCCGTGGGTCAGTGTGTGTGTGTGTGTACAAGAATGTCGCACATGGAAATGTGTACATGCCATTTTAATAATAGTTTACCATCCATGAAGAAAACGTCTACCTATTTCTCATTCCATTGTCTCTCTCTGCCGGCCGGCCTACCTACCTGCTAAAACTTGTCCACTCAATATGCTGTTGAATATCTATCTCCAGTGATCACTTACCCTTAATTCCTACATTATTAACCAAATGATCTCATTAACAAATCTCTACACAAATCAACCACCTACCTTCCTGCTAACATCAATCACAACAACTAATACACTCAACTCAGTCCCAAACACTTTTCTTATTCCTTCCTCAACACCTCGCCCTATATAACCTATCTTACAAAATTAAATTTAAATACCTAACTGCCAACCCATCCCCCATCCCTTTCCCTCCCCTCCCCCCCCTCAACCACACTTCCCTCTGTAGCTCCTCCGGACCCCTCCATACCCCAATGACCCCTCCCAAACCAAAACTCTCCACCCCATACAATAGAGGCCGCCGTACCCCTACCCCTCATACCACCCCCACAATTACCCCACAATCCCCATCCCCTGCCCAACACAGAAAATTGCGGCCACAACGCTATATTTAACCAGCTAAAACTTTCGTTCCTTCGCCCATGTACTATTTATTCTTGAAATAAAACAAGGAAAAACACAAACTGGATTTTCCTTTCGTAGTAAAACATATATTTTGCAGAACGAGGCCTAAAATAGCACATATTAGATATTGGGTTACTTGTTTACCATTCACAAACTCTTTTGGAAACACCACACTAATTATTAATTAATACATACTTTTAAACACACACACACACACACACATGTCAGTTAGCCTAAATTCTCCAACATTCATTCATAAAACCGCCTGTCAGGACTGCAACCTCATCAAACAAAGCTGTCAGGTATTTCTAACTGACAACACAAGATAACAACTTCACATATCAATCATTGCAACTGTTGATCAAAAGATACTAACTAACCTTGCTATGAGATATAAATACAAGTGAAAAATTTGATCCTGAAGGCAACTCCAGCGTGGCCTAGTCAGATAGAACATATTCTTAATCTGGATAGACCTGCATTCGAGCCTGTCGGAACAGTTGCAAGTACAGGGCACAGATTTCTCTGTGTGTCCCCTCATGTAGGAGCATCAGTTTCGATAGACTCTCTGGATAGCCGAAGAGTGATTGACTGACCCCTTAGAATGTATGGAAGGGTTGAAGTCCAGGGGCCCACGTACGGATACCTGGATCCACTGACCTCTAGGAGGTCTTTCAATCCACCTGGATTTCAGGTGGGGAGAAGGGAGGCAATTTGGGTCGACACAAATAGCTTCCTGGACCCAAAACCGCATGAGTACACGGACACGCACACAGACACTCATGGACTCTGACACGAACCAAAGGTTCGTGTCAGATAATAAGAAGCGAGAATAGGTTGGTTAGGTTAGGTTGGTTAGGTTAGGTTGGTTAGGTTGGTTGGTTAGGTTGGTTGGTTAAGTTGGTTGGTTGGTTAGGTTGGTTCGTTAGGTTGGTTAGGTTGGTTGGTTAGGTTGGTTGGTTAGGTTGGTTAGGTTGGTTGGGTGGTTAGGTTAGGTTGGTTGGTTAGGTTGGTTGGTTAGGTTAGGTTGGTTGGTTAGGTAGGTTGGTTAGGTTGGCTGGTTAGGATGGTTAGGTTGGGTGGTTAGGCTGGTTGGTTGGTTAGGATGGTTAGTTAGGCTGGTTGGTTAGGTTAGGTTGGTTAGTTTGGTTGGTTAGGTTTGTTGGTTAGGTTAGATTGCTTAGGTTGGTTGATTAGGTTGGTTGATTTGGTTGGTTGATTTTGTTGGTTGGTTAGGTTAGGTAGCTTAGGTTGGTTGACTAGGTTGGTTAGGTTGGTTGGTTTGGTTGGTTGGTTAGGTGGGTTAGGTTAGGTGGGTTGTTTGCTTAGGTTGGTTGGTTAGGTGGGATAATTAGGTTAGGTTGGTTGGTTAGGTTAGGTTGCTTAGGTTGGTTGATTAGGTTGCTTAGGTTGGTTGATTAGGTTGGTTAGGTTAGGTTGCTTAGGTTGGTTGATTAGGTTGGTTAGGTTGGTTGGTAAGATTGGTTAGGTTGGTTAGAATTAGAATTTGAGGTTAGAATTTTAGGTTAGAACAAACATAAGTATGGTTTAATAAGCAATTTAGATAATATGTACGCTTAGGTTGGTTAAGTTGGGTTGGTTAGGGTATGTTGGTAAGGTACAGTTAAGGTTGGTTATTTTGTAGTTGACTGTGTAAGGCAATATTTGTATTATTCCACTGATTGATATATATATATATATATATATATATATATATATATATATATATATATATATATATATATATATATATATATATATATATATATATATATATATATGAATGAAAACTCACACCCCAGAAGTGAAGGTTAAGTTGGGTTGGTTAGGGTATGTTGGTAAGGTACAGTTAAGGTTGGTTATTTTGTAGTTGACTGTGTAAGGCAATATTTGTATTATTCCACTGATTGATATATATATATATATATATATATATATATATATATATATATATATATATATATGAATGAAAACTCACACCCCAGAAGTGACTCGAACCCATACTCCCAGAAGCAACGCAACTGGTAACTACAGGGCGCCTTAATCCGCTTGACCATCACGGCCGTCAAAAGGAAGTGATAGCCGAGGCTATTTGAGCCACTTCCCCGACGGCAACTCGGATGGTAATCTTGGGCATAGCATTTCACCAAATCACCTCATTCTTTGGGGCACACGTGAGGAACACAAATGCGAACAAGCCTGAATGGTCCCCAGGACTATATGCGAATGAAAACTCACACCCCAGAAGTGACTCGAACCCATACTCCCAGAAGCAACGCAACTGGTAACTACAGGGCGCCTTAATCTGCTTGACCATCACGGCCGTCAAAAGGAAGTGATAGCCGAGGCTATTTGAGCCACTTCCCCGACGGCAACTCGGATGGTAATCTTGGGCATAGCATTTCACCAAATCACCTCATTCTTTGGGGCACACGTGAGGAACACAAATGCGAACAAGCCTGAATGGTCCCCAGGACTATATGCGAATGAAAACTCACACCCCAGAAGTGACTCGAACCCATACTCCCAGAAGCAACGCAACTGGTAACTACAGGGCGCCTTAATCCGCTTGACCATCACGGCCGTCAAAAGGAAGTGATAGCCGAGGCTATTTGAGCCACTTCCCCGACGGCAACTCGGATGGTAATCTTGGGCATAGCATTTCACCAAATCACCTCATTCTTTGGGGCACACGTGAGGAACACAAATGCGAACAAGCCTGAATGGTCCCCAGGACTATATGCGAATGAAAACTCACACCCCAGAAGTGACTCGAACCCATACTCCCAGAAGCCACGCAACTGGTAACTACAGGGCGCCTTAATCCGCTTGACCATCACGGCCGTCAAAAGGAAGTGATAGCCGAGGCTATTTGAGCCACTTCCCCGACGGCAACTCGGATGGTAATCTTGGGCATAGCATTTCACCAAATCACCTCATTCTTTGGGGCACACGTGAGGAACACAAATGCGAACAAGCCTGAATGGTCCCCAGGACTATATGCGAATGAAAACTCACACCCCAGAAGTGACTCGAACCCATACTCCCAGAAGCAACGCAACTGGTAACTACAGGGCGCCTTAATCCGCTTGACCATCACGGCCGTCAAAAGGAAGTGATAGCCGAGGCTATTTGAGCCACTTCCCCGACGGCAACTCGGATGGTAATCTTGGGCATAGCATTTCACCAAATCACCTCATTCTTTGGGGCACACGTGAGGAACACAAATGCGAACAAGCCTGAATGGTCCCCAGGACTATATGCGAATGAAAACTCACACCCCAGAAGTGACTCGAACACATACTCCCAGAAGCAACGCAACTGGTAACTACAGGGCGCCTTAATCCGCTTGACCATCACGGCCGTCAAAAGGAAGTGATAGCCGAGGCTATTTGAGCCACTTCCCCGACGGCAACTCGGATGGTAATCTTGGGCATAGCATTTCACCAAATCACCTCATTCTTTGGGGCACACGTGAGGAACACAAATGCGAACAAGCCTGAATGGTCCCCAGGACTATATGCGAATGAAAACTCACACCCCAGAAGTGACTCGAACCCATACTCCCAGAAGCAACGCAACTGGTAACTACAGGGCGCCTTAATCCGCTTGACCATCACGGCCGTCAAAAGGAAGTGATAGCCGAGGCTATTTGAGCCACTTCCCCGACGGCAACTCGGATGGTAATCTTGGGCATAGCATTTCACCAAATCACCTCATTCTTTGGGGCACACGTGAGGAACACAAATGCGAACAAGCCTGAATGGTCCCCAGGACTATATGCGAATGAAAACTCACACCCCAGAAGTGACTCGAACCCATACTCCCAGAAGCAACGCAACTGGTAACTACAGGGCGCCTTAATCCGCTTGACCATCACGGCCGTCAAAAGGAAGTGATAGCCGAGGCTATTTGAGCCACTTCCCCGACGGCAACTCGGATGGTAATCTTGGGCATAGCATTTCACCAAATCACCTCATTCTTTGGGGCACACGTGAGGAACACAAATGCGAACAAGCCTGAATGGTCCCCAGGACTATATGCGAATGAAAACTCACACCCCAGAAGTGACTCGAACCCATAACTCCCAGAAGCAACGCAACTGGTAACTACAGGGCGCCTTAATCCGCTTGACCATCACGGCCGTCAAAAGGAAGTGATAGCCGAGGCTATTTGAGCCACTTCCCCGACGGCAACTCGGATGGTAATCTTGGGCATAGCATTTCACCAAATCACCTCATTCTTTGGGGCACACGTGAGGAACACAAATGCGAACAAGCCTGAATGGTCCCCAGGACTATATGCGAATGAAAACTCACACCCCAGAAGTGACTCGAACCCATACTCCCAGAAGCAACGCAACTGGTAACTACAGGGCGCCTTAATCCGCTTGACCATCACGGCCGTCAAAAGGAAGTGATAGCCGAGGCTATTTGAGCCACTTCCCCGACGGCAACTCGGATGGTAATCTTGGGCATAGCATTTCACCAAATCACCTCATTCTTTGGGGCACACGTGAGGAACACAAATGCGAACAAGCCTGAATGGTCCCCAGGACTATATGCGAATGAAAACTCACACCCCAGAAGTGACTCGAACCCATACTCCCAGAAGCAACGCAACTGGTAACTACAGGGCGCCTTAATCCGCTTGACCATCACGGCCGTCAAAAGGAAGTGATAGCCGAGGCTATTTGAGCCACTTCCCCGACGGCAACTCGGATGGTAATCTTGGGCATAGCATTTCACCAAATCACCTCATTCTTTGGGGCACACGTGAGGAACACAAATGCGAACAAGCCTGAATGGTCCCCAGGACTATATGCGAATGAAAACTCACACCCCAGAAGTGACTCGAACCCATACTCCCAGAAGCAACGCAACTGGTAACTACAGGGCGCCTTAATCCGCTTGACCATCACGGCCGTCAAAAGGAAGTGATAGCCGAGGCTATTTGAGCCACTTCCCCGACGGCAACTCGGATGGTAATCTTGGGCATAGCATTTCACCAAATCACCTCATTCTTTGGGGCACACGTGAGGAACACAAATGCGAACAAGCCTGAATGGTCCCCAGGACTATATACGAATGAAAACTCACACCCCAGAAGTGACTCGAACCCATACTCCCAGAAGCAACGCAACTGGTAACTACAGGGCGCCTTAATCCGCTTGACCATCACGTGTGCCCCAAAGAATGAGGTGATTTGGTGAAATGCTATGCCCAAGATTACCATCCGAGTTGCCGTCGGGGAAGTGGCTCAAATAGCCTCGGCTATCACTTCCTTTTGACGGCCGTGATGGTCAAGCGGATTAAGGCGCCCTGTAGTTACCAGTTGCGTTGCTTCTGGGAGTATGGGTTCGAGTCACTTCTGGGGTGTGAGTTTTCATTCGCATATAGTCCTGGGGACCATTCAGGCTTGTTCGCATTTGTGTTCCTCACGTGTGCCCCAAAGAATGAGGTGATTTGGTGAAATGCTATGCCCAAGATTACCATCCGAGTTGCCGTCGGGGAAGTGGCTCAAATAGCCTCGGCTATCACTTCCTTTTGACGGCCGTGATGGTCAAGCGGATTAAGGCGCCCTGTAGTTACCAGTTGCGTTGCTTCTGGGAGTATGGGTTCGAGTCACTTCTGGGGTGTGAGTTTTCATTCGCATATAGTCCTGGGGACCATTCAGGCTTGTTCGCATTTGTGTTCCTCACGTGTGCCCCAAAGAATGAGGTGATTTGGTGAAATGCTATGCCCAAGATTACCATCCGAGTTGCCGTCGGGGAAGTGGCTCAAATAGCCTCGGCTATCACTTCCTTTTGACGGCCGTGATGGTCAAGCGGATTAAGGCGCCCTGTAGTTACCAGTTGCGTTGCTTCTGGGAGTATGGGTTCGAGTCACTTCTGGGGTGTGAGTTTTCATTCGCATTTAGTCCTGGGGACCATTCAGGCTTGTTCGCATTTGTGTTCCTCACGTGTGCCCCAAAGAATGAGGTGATTTGGTGAAATGCTATGCCCAAGATTACCATCCGAGTTGCCGTCGGGGAAGTGGCTCAAATAGCCTCGGCTATCACTTCCTTTTGACGGCCGTGATGGTCAAGCGGATTAAGGCGCCCTGTAGTTACCAGTTGCGTTGCTTCTGGGAGTATGGGTTCGAGTCACTTCTGGGGTGTGAGTTTTCATTCGCATATAGTCCTGGGGACCATTCAGGCTTGTTCGCATTTGTGTTCCTCACGTGTGCCCCAAAGAATGAGGTGATTTGGTGAAACGCTATGCCCAAGATTACCATCCGAGTTGCCGTCGGGGAAGTGGCTCAAATAGCCTCGGCTATCACTTCCTTTTGACGGCCGTGATGGTCAAGCGGATTAAGGCGCCCTGTAGTTACCAGTTGCGTTGCTTCTGGGAGTATGGGTTCAAGTCACTTCTGGG
The DNA here is from genome assembly GCF_040958095.1 of Procambarus clarkii. NCBI lineage: Eukaryota > Metazoa > Arthropoda > Malacostraca > Decapoda > Cambaridae > Procambarus > Procambarus clarkii. The sequence continues at coordinate 1,383,586 of NW_027189159.1, read as the reverse complement.
GTGTGAGTTTTCATTCGCATATAGTCCTGGGGACCATTCAGGCTTGTTCGCATTTGTGTTCCTCACGTGTGCCCCAAAGAATGAGGTGATTTGGTGAAATGCTATGCCCAAGATTACCATCCGAGTTGCCGTCGGGGAAGTGGCTCAAATAGCCTCGGCTATCACTTCCTTTTGACGGCCGTGATGGTCAAGCGGATTAAGGCGCCCTGTAGTTACCAGTTGCGTTGCTTCTGGGAGTATGGGTTCGAGTCACTTCTGGGGTGTGAGTTTTCATTCGCATATAGTCCTGGGGACCATTCAGGCTTGTTCGCATATATATATATATATATATATATATATATATATATATATATATATATATATATATATATATATATATATATATATATATATATATATATATATTTCGGTTAGGTTAGGTTGGTTTAGGCTAGGAAATAGGCAACGTTTGTAGCAATAGCAATAGGTAAAAAAATAAAAAAATGAATAAAGTATAAATAAATTATAATTTATTTAAAAACAATAAAAATATGAAGAGAAAAAAATAGCTTTAATTTTAGGTAACGTATCTTATCACCGAATGCCTCTGTTCATCTATCAGTAAATAGGTATCCAGGAGTTGGTTAGGTTAGGTTAGTTTAGGCTAGGAAATAAGCTACGTTTGGAGGGTTAGGTTAGGTTATTTTTGGCTAGGAAATAGGCTAGGTTTGTAGAAATAGGGCAGTAATTGTAGGTAGCGTTTCCTATCACCGAATGCCTCTATTCACCTAGCAGTAAATAGGTATCCAGAAGTTAGTTAGTTAGGTTAGTTTAGATAAGGTTAGGTTAGGTTAAATTAAGTTAGGTTAGGTTAGATTAGGTTAGGTTAGTTATTGCTGGGAAATAGGCTAGGTTTGTAGAAATAAAAATAGGTTTGTAACTGTTGGTAGCAATTCTTATCACCGAATGCCTCTGTTCACCTAGCAGTAAATAGGTATGTAGGAGTTAGTTAGGATAGGTTAGGTTAGGTTAGATTAGGTTAGATTTGTTTTGGCTAGGAAATAGGCTAGGTTTGTAGAAATAGAAAAAGGGCTGTAATTGTTGGTAACGTTTCCTATCACCGAATGCCTCTGTTCACCTAGTAGTAAGTAAGTATCCAGGAGTTAGTTAGGTTAGATTGAGTTAGATTAGTTTAGGCTAGGAAATAGGCTAGGTTTGTAGAAATTGAAATAGGGCTGTAATTGTTGGTAGCGTTTCCTATCACCGAGTGCCTCTGTTCACCTAGCAGTAAGTAAGTATCCAAAAGTTAGTTAGTTTAGGTTAGGTTAGATTAGGTTACGTTAGTTTTGGCTAAGAAATAGGCTAGGTTTGTAGAAAAAGAAATAGGGCTTTAATTGTTGGTAGCGTTTCCTATCACCGAATTTCCTCTGTTCACCTAGCAGTAAATAGGTATCCAGGAGTTAGTTAGGTTAGGTTAGGTTAGATTAGGTTAGGTTGGTTTAGGCCTAGGTTTGTAGAAATAGGGCTGTAATTGTTGGTAGTGTTTCCTATGACCGAATGCCTCTGTTCACCTAGCAGTAAATAGGTATCCAGGAGTTAGTTAGGTTAGGTTAGATTGGGTTAGGTTAGTTAAGGCTAGGAAATAGGCTAGGTTTGTAGAAATAAAAAAGGGTTCTAATTGTTGGTAGAGTTTCCTATTACCGATTGCCTCTGTTTACCTAGCAGTTAATAGGTATCCAAGAGTTAGTTAGGTTAGGTTAGGTTAGGTTAGATTAGCTTAGGTTAGGTTAGATTAGGTTAGATTAGGTTAGGTTAGATTAAATTAGGTTGGTTTAGGCTAGGTTTGTAGAAATGAGGCTGTAATTGTTGGTAGCGTTTCCTATCACCGAATGCCTGTGTTCACCTAGCAGTAAATAGGTATCCAGGAGTTACTAATTAAGCTAGCTACTTGGGGCATGGTGAGTGAGTGAGGGTTAGTTAGTCAGTCACTAGTTGGACCTTGTGGGGTGGTGGGTGTTGGAGACCACTATAAGCCTAACATGTATAAAGTGCCTGTCTGCCTGTCCCCCGACTCAATGATGTTACATGTATTGACTAAATGAAGCCTAAGAGAGCATAGCCAAGGCCTAAGATGAGTTTTTTGTCAGCAGCAGCAGCAACTTGTGCGAGATCAGTGGCAGCGGCGGCATCCCATCCTTTTCTATTTTGGAGCAACAGTAGTAGTAGTAGTAAAATTAGTAGTAGTCCATTTGTTGTTGGTTAATTTGACTAAATAGTTGCAATAAGTGCTATCATTAATGGAGAATTGGCTGCTATGTGTGAGTATCCTCCGCCTACCTGCCCGCCCGCCGCAGTTACCATTATCTTGTCTCACTCACTCACATGTGATTAGTTACTACTTGTATACAATAGCAACGGCCATATTACCTACCTATCACCTTGAGAACACTGCGTCTCGTCCCATACATCAGTCAGGTTAAGCACCGTTGACTTTGGTTAGTACTTGGATGGGTGTCCTGCCTGGGAACACCAACTGCTGCTGATGGTATACATATTTGGGCAGTCTCCGTGGGTCAGTGTGTGTGTGTGTGTACAAGAATGTCGCACATGGAAATGTGTACATGCCATTTTAATAATAGTTTACCATCCATGAAGAAAACGTCTACCTATTTCTCATTCCATTGTCTCTCTCTGCCGGCCGGCCTACCTACCTGCTAAAACTTGTCCACTCAATATGCTGTTGAATATCTATCTCCAGTGATCACTTACCCTTAATTCCTACATTATTAACCAAATGATCTCATTAACAAATCTCTACACAAATCAACCACCTACCTTCCTGCTAACATCAATCACAACAACTAATACACTCAACTCAGTCCCAAACACTTTTCTTATTCCTTCCTCAACACCTCGCCCTATATAACCTATCTTACAAAATTAAATTTAAATACCTAACTGCCAACCCATCCCCCATCCCTTTCCCTCCCCTCCCCCCCCCTCAACCACACTTCCCTCTGTAGCTCCTCCGGACCCCTCCATACCCCAATGACCCCTCCCAAACCAAAACTCTCCACCCCATACAATAGAGGCCGCCGTACCCCTACCCCTCATACCACCCCCACAATTACCCCACAATCCCCATCCCCTGCCCAACACAGAAAATTGCGGCCACAACGCTATATTTAACCAGCTAAAACTTTCGTTCCTTCGCCCATGTACTATTTATTCTTGAAATAAAACAAGGAAAAACACAAACTGGATTTTCCTTTCGTAGTAAAACATATATTTTGCAGAACGAGGCCTAAAATAGCACATATTAGATATTGGGTTACTTGTTTACCATTCACAAACTCTTTTGGAAACACCACACTAATTATTAATTAATACATACTTTTAAACACACACACACACACACACATGTCAGTTAGCCTAAATTCTCCAACATTCATTCATAAAACCGCCTGTCAGGACTGCAACCTCATCAAACAAAGCTGTCAGGTATTTCTAACTGACAACACAAGATAACAACTTCACATATCAATCATTGCAACTGTTGATCAAAAGATACTAACTAACCTTGCTATGAGATATAAATACAAGTGAAAAATTTGATCCTGAAGGCAACTCCAGCGTGGCCTAGTCAGATAGAACATATTCTTAATCTGGATAGACCTGCATTCGAGCCTGTCGGAACAGTTGCAAGTACAGGGCACAGATTTCTCTGTGTGTCCCCTCATGTAGGAGCATCAGTTTCGATAGACTCTCTGGATAGCCGAAGAGTGATTGACTAACCCCTTAGAATGTGGGGAAGGGTTGAAGTCCAGGGGCCCACGTACGGATACCTGGATCCACTGACCTCTAGGAGGTCTTTCAATCCACCTGGATTTCAGGTGGGGAGAAGGGAGGCAATTTGGGTCGACACAAATAGCTTCCTGGACCCAAAACCGCATGAGTACACGGACACGCCCACAGACACTCATGGACTCTGACACGAACCAAAGGTTCGTGTCAGATAATAAGAAGCGAGAATAGGTTGGTTAGGTTAGGTTGGTTAGGTTAGGTTGGTTAGGTTGGTTGGTTAGGTTGGTTGGTTAAGTTGGTTGGTTGGTTAGGTTGGTTCGTTAGGTTGGTTAGGTTGGTTGGTTAGGTTGGTTGGTTAGGTTGGTTAGGTTGGTTGGGTGGTTAGGTTAGGTTGGTTGGTTAGGTTGGTTGGTTAGGTTAGGTTGGTTGGTTAGGTAGGTTGGTTAGGTTGGCTGGTTAGGATGGTTAGGTTGGTTGGTTAGGCTGGTTGGTTGGTTAGGTTGGTTAGTTAGGCTGGTTGGTTAGGTTAGGTTGGTTAGTTTGGTTGGTTAGGTTTGTTGGTTAGGTTAGATTGCTTAGGTTGGTTGATTAGGTTGGTTGATTTGGTTGGTTGATTTTGTTGGTTGGTTAGGTTAGGTAGCTTAGGTTGGTTGACTAGGTTGGTTAGGTTGGTTGGTTTGGTTGGTTGGTTAGGTGGGTTAGGTTAGGTGGGTTGTTTGCTTAGGTTGGTTGGTTAGGTGGGATAATTAGGTTAGGTTGGTTGGTTAGGTTAGGTTGCTTAGGTTGGTTGATTAGGTTGCTTAGGTTGGTTGATTAGGTTGGTTAGGTTAGGTTGCTTAGGTTGGTTGATTAGGTTGGTTAGGTTGGTTGGTAAGATTGGTTAGGTTGGTTAGAATTAGAATTTGAGGTTAGAATTTTAGGTTAGAACAAACATAAGTATGGTTTAATAAGCAATTTAGATAATATGTACGCTTAGGTTGGTTAAGTTGGGTTGGTTAGGGTATGTTGGTAAGGTACAGTTAAGGTTGGTTATTTTGTAGTTGACTGTGTAAGGCAATATTTGTATTATTCCACTGATATATATATATATATATATATATATATATATATATATATATATATATATATATATATATATATATATATATATATATATATATATTTCGGTTAGGTTAGGTTGGTTTAGGCTAGGAAATAGGCAACGTTTGTAGCAATAGCAATAGGTAAAAAAATAAAAAAATGAATAAAGTATAAATAAATTATAATTTATTTAAAAACAATAAAAATATGAAGAGAAAAAAATAGCTTTAATTTTAGGTAACGTATCTTATCACCGAATGCCTCTGTTCGCCTATCAGTAAATAGGTATCCAGGAGTTGGTTAGGTTAGGTTAGTTTAGGCTAGGAAATAAGCTACGTTTGGAGGGTTAGGTTAGGTTATTTTTGGCTAGGAAATAGGCTAGGTTTGTAGAAATAGGGCAGTAATTGTAGGTAGCGTTTCCTATCACCGAATGCCTCTATTCACCTAGCAGTAAATAGGTATCCAGAAGTTAGTTAGTTAGGTTAGTTTAGATAAGGTTAGGTTAGGTTAAATTAAGTTAGGTTAGGTTAGATTAGGTTAGGTTAGTTATTGCTGGGAAATAGGCTAGGTTTGTAGAAATAAAAATAGGGTTGTAACTGTTGGTAGCAATTCTTATCACCGAATGCCTCTGTTCACCTAGCAGTAAATAGGTATGTAGGAGTTAGTTAGGATAGGTTAGGTTAGGTTAGATTAGGTTAGATTTGTTTTTGCTAGGAAATAGGCTAGGTTTGTAGAAATAGAAAAAGGGCTGTAATTGTTGGTAACGTTTCCTATCACCGAATGCCTCTGTTCACCTAGTAGTAAGTAAGTATCCAGGAGTTAGTTAGGTTAGATTGAGTTAGATTAGTTTACGCTAGGAAATAGGCTAGGTTTGTAGAAATTGAAATAGGGCTGTAATTGTTGGTAGCGTTTCCTATCACCGAGTGCCTCTGTTCACCTAGCAGTAAGTAAGTATCCAAAAGTTAGATAGTTTAGGTTAGGTTAGATTGTCGGAAAATCCGACACCATTTAATAATCATACAGATAATAGCTGTGTTGTATAAACAAGTTACCCATAGAAAACGTAACTTGTAGTGGAATTACCGTCTAAAGAAAACGGGATATCATCACCACATACTATTATAATTCACCAGCTATTCTGCTGGGAATTGTTCTTAAATACATTAGTCTTTGGACTTTACCATCATAAAACATCTTATATAAATTAACTTAATTATCAATATTAAAGTAGAGTAAATGTGACCCTTCTATCACGTTCTGAAATCTGGACAATGTAAGCCAGGCGTCAGAGTGGAGGAAGGAGGGCAGCCATTGTTGTTATACGAGACCAGAGGCTCACACGGGAGCAAATTCGGCTCCTGTTAATTTTACTTGGACGTAGTGTTATGGATACCAAAGGTGTACCATCTGTCAACACGCTGTCAACAAATCAAGTTAAGTGTTCTTTCCGAAACCCATTATTTATCATTGGTGGCCATTAATGTCATTATATAGGGTGGACCGGTTAGATCACATGGAAGCCTCAAACTAAAGGTCAAGACGAGGATGCAAGATTTGTGCACCAGTTACTGGGTGATATGGAAGCTACCTCAAAGAGGATAATTTGGTGTCTACACCCTAGTTATACCTGGTGGACTAACCTGCTGTACTATAAGATAAGGAACCTCATCAATGTATGTAGCCATTACTGTAGTTTGATTGGCTGCATATATATTAATTTAATAAACCCCCCTAATGTGTAGAGGATCGATTTGTGAGATTATAAGAATATTGCAGAAATACAGTCCACTTATCATTATACAAATTGCTATCGAAGTATATAAATTAACGTAAATATAAATTCATATAAATTAAATAAATATAAATCTCACAGGTCGGTTCCCACATTATTTGGACCTTCGGAACCGGAATATTCGGTCCTTTGAACCCACATTTGGTCATCTTAGTACCGGATGAACCAGTTAACCAGTGGATTCATTAAATATACTAGTGCAGTGTTATTTAAACAAAGCCAGTCAAGACGGCAGCGTAGCCTCGAGGGAGCTCAGGAGCCTCCCTCAGTTCAGATCTGCCTCATCAGCGGTTTCATGTACACCCACAGACATTTGGTGGCGTGTTATTCTGTGAAATGACAGCGCTAATATAGAATCCAGCCAAATTAGTGGCTGGGGTCTTCGTGAGATTGTTCACGGATTTCGTGGTGTTACATTTCGCGAGAGATTATCCACGAATTTTGTGGAGTTTATTTTGCGAGGTCACTAATAATATTTAATACTTCTTGATAATATTAGAAGTTTCATAGAGGCTAATTAAGAGGCTATTATCAATAATTGTGTATATTATTTCTCCAAAATAGAGAATTATTTAATATATACTGCACTAGTGTTCTCAATATAATATTTACTAATTGCCAACCCACAACAGGGTAGGATAAAACCATTGACTAGTTGAACTATTATCGTTCATCCTAGTCCCATTATTACCATAGTCAGTTGTACTATATTAAACAACTTAACACCATTAATGAATGGTGCAGACCCTATTTTGGGTGTAATTTTTCTCAACTCGAGTTGAGTTGTGTATATAATAATTTACTTATGATCATTACACCTTTGAGTGATTAATTAGTGCCTCTACCATCCTAGGGTGATATAGAAGAGCTAACCTAAAGGTACTTCCAGTGACACTGGTTTATCACTCAAATCATTAGTGTGTATGATTGTATATATATAATGTGTATTAATTTTAAGTGCTAACCTCTAGTAGAGGTAGGATTATTGCCTAGTGAGTTCAGAATTTACCCTAGGCTACCATTAGAGCTTGTTCAGTATTATGAGCAGCCCAAGTACAAGTCCCACAAGGCTTCACCAACTAGCCAGTATGGATAATGCAGGGAGAATGAAAAGAACCCTTGCAGGTCTGAAAGGCCACTTAACAAGACAGATCAAGAAATGTGAAGATTTGTCACAACAATCAACAGTTGATTATGCTGACCTGGAAAGCTATTATCAAGCAGCTGCAGGTAAATTTGAGCAAATCAAATGCCAAATGGCTGTCCTTGTGGGGACAGACTACTACCATCAATTCATTGGTAGCCCTACTAAATATCAGGGCATAACCATGTTAAACTCTGCAGGAGGTAAATTACTCTCAGGCCCAGTATCAAGCCTGAGGAGACCTATGCCTGCAGATAAACAATACCAGTAGAAACCTAAATTTGTCAGCTGATTATATTTCTCCAGTAGCATTATACTAAGGAGATTACAGCTGACTATAGTAACAGAGGTTGATGTTAGTATCATCATTTGAAGCTGAAGATGAGTTCATGAGGCCTCAGTGGCAAATCAGTGAACAGTAGCCTAAAACAGCTACAAGTCACTGCGACCAATGTCACTGAACCCACTGCAGTCTCAGAACCATACTTTACTTTAATGATGAGCTATTTAATCTTCTGAATCAATTAACTAAATTAAACCCTAATAAATCTGATGACTGATTTGATACATTTATTATTTAATCAAGATGTATTCCATGGGCTTCAGTGTTTTATATCAGTGACCAGTTACCTGAACAAACTTCAAGTTATATCTAATGTCACTGATCTCACTGCAGTCCCTGAATCATACTTGACTGTAGTACTTGATCACATCCAGTCTTCTGGGTAAATAATATGTAATAAGGCTTGAATATTAGCCTTTCAAGAGTTGACAGGGAAATGAAATCGCATTAGACTTCTAACCCCTACAACTCTAGTACGGGACATCCGTCCTGTACGAACAGACACACAAATGTGTGATTACTAACTACTAACATCAAATTAATCTAATAATTCGAAGGAGGAGTATCGGTGTTCGTCTGTTCTAATTAGGACTTCGACCCGTGAGCAGCCCCTGGGGAATTATGTCGGAAAATCCGACACCATTTAATAATCATACAGATAATAGCTGTGTTGTATAAACAAGTTACCCATAGAAAACGTAACTTGTAGTGGAATTACCGTCTAAAGAAAACGGGATATCATCACCACATACTATTATAATTCACCAGCTATTCTGCTGGGAATTGTTCTTAAATACATTAGTCTTTGGACTTTACCATCATAAAACATCTTATATAAATTAACTTAATTATCAATATTAAAGTAGAGTAAATGTGACCCTTCTATCACGTTCTGAAATCTGGACAATGTAAGCCAGGCGTCATAGTGGAGGAAGGAGGGCAGCCATTGTTGTTATACGAGACCAGAGGCTCACACGGGAGCAAATTCGGCTCCTGTTAATTTTACTTGGACGTAGTGTTATGGATACCAAAGGTGTACCATCTGTCAGCACGCTGTCAACAAATCAAGTTAAGTGTTCTTTCCGAAACCCATTATTTATCATTGGTGGCCATTAATGTCATTATATAGGGTGACCCGGTTAGATCACATGGAAGCCTCAAACTAAAGGTCAAGACGAGGATGCAAGATTTGTGCACCAGTTACTGGGTGATATGGAAGCTACCTCAAAGAGGATAATTTGGTGTCTACACCCTAGTTATACCTGGTGGACTAACCTGCTGTACTATAAGATAAGGAACCTCATCAATGTATGTAGCTATTACTGTAGTTTGATTGGCTGCATATATATTAATTTAATAAACCCCCCTAATGTGTAGAGGATCGATTTGTGAGATTATAAGAATATTGCAGAAATACAGTCCACTTATCATTATACAAATTGCTATCGAAGTATATAAATTAACGTAAATATAAATTCATATAAATTAAATAAATATAAATCTCAAAGGTCGGTTCCCACATAGATTAGGTTACGTTAGTTTTGGCTAAGAAATAGGCTAGGTTTGTAGAAAAAGAAATAGGGCTTTAATTGTTGGTAGCGTTTCCTATCACCGAATTTCCTCTGTTCACCTAGCAGTAAATAGGTATCCAGGAGTTAGTTAGGTTAGGTTAGGTTAGATTAGGTTAGGTTGGTTTAGGCCTAGGTTTGTAGAAATAGGGCTGTAATTGTTGGTAGTGTTTCCTATGACCGAATGCCTCTGTTCACCTAGCAGTAAATAGGTATCCAGGAGTTAGTTAGGTTAGGTTAGATTGGGTTAGGTTAGTTAAGGCTAGGAAATAGGCTAGGTTTGTAGAAATAAAAAAAGGGTTCTAATTGTTGGTAGAGTTTCCTATTACCGATTGCCTCTGTTTACCTAGCAGTTAATAGGTATCCAAGAGTTAGTTAGGTTAGGTTAGGTTAGGTTAGATTAGCTTAGGTTAGGTTAGATTAGGTTAGATTAGGTTAGGTTAGATTAAATTAGGTTGGTTTAGGCTAGGTTTGTAGAAATGAGGCTGTAATTGTTGGTAGCGTTTCCTATCACCGAATGCCTGTGTTCACCTAGCAGTAAATAGGTATCCAGGAGTTACTAATTAAGCTAGCTACTTGGGGCATGGTGAGTGAGTGAGGGTTAGGTAGTCAGTCACTAGTTGGACCTTGTGGGGTGGTGGGTGTTGGAGACCACTATAAGCCTAACATGTATAAAGTGCCTGTCTGCCTGTCCCCCGACTCAATGATGTTACATGTATTGACTAAATGAAGCCTAAGAGAGCATAGCCAAGGCCTAAGATGAGTTTTTTGTCAGCAGCAGCAGCAACTTGTGCGAGATCAGTGGCAGCGGCGGCATCCCATCCTTTTCTATTTTGGAGCAACAGTAGTAGTAGTAGTAAAATTAGTAGTAGTCCATTTGTTGTTGGTTAATTTGACTAAATAGTTGCAATAAGTGCTATCATTAATGGAGAATTGGCTGCTATGTGTGAGTATCCTCCGCCTACCTGCCCGCCCGCCGCAGTTACCATTATCTTGTCTCACTCACTCACATGTGATTAGTTACTACTTGTATACAATAGCAACGGCCATATTACCTACCTATCACCTTGAGAACACTGCGTCTCGTCCCATACATCAGTCAGGTTAAGCACCGTTGACTTTGGTTAGTACTTGGATGGGTGTCCTGCCTGGGAACACCAACTGCTGCTGATGGTATACATATTTGGGCAGTCTCCGTGGGTCAGTGTGTGTGTGTGTGTACAAGAATGTCGCACATGGAAATGTGTACATGCCATTTTAATAATAGTTTACCATCCATGAAGAAAACGTCTACCTATTTCTCATTCCATTGTCTCTCTCTGCCGGCCGGCCTACCTACCTGCTAAAACTTGTCCACTCAATATGCTGTTGAATATCTATCTCCAGTGATCACTTACCCTTAATTCCTACATTATTAACCAAATGATCTCATTAACAAATCTCTACACAAATCAACCACCTACCTTCCTGCTAACATCAATCACAACAACTAATACACTCAACTCAGTCCCAAACACTTTTCTTATTCCTTCCTCAACACCTCTCCCTATATAACCTATCTTAAAAAATTAAATTTAAATACCTAACTGCCAACCCATCCCCCATCCCTTTCCCTCCCCTCCCCCCCTTCAACCACACTTCCCTCTGTAGCTCCTCCGGACCCCTCCATACCCCAATGACCCCTCCCAAACCAAAACTCTCCACCCCATACAATAGAGGCCGCCGTACCCCTACCCCTCATACCACCCCCACAATTACCCCACAATCCCCATCCCCTGCCCAACACAGAAAATTGCGGCCACAACGCTATATTTAACCAGCTAAAACTTTCGTTCCTTCGCCCATGTACTATTTATTCTTGAAATAAAACAAGGAAAAACACAAACTGGATTTTCCTTTCGTAGTAAAACATATATTTTGCAAAACGAGGCCTAAAATAGCACATATTAGATATTGGGTTACTTGTTTACCATTCACAAACTCTTTTGGAAACACCACACTAATTATTAATTAATACATACTTTTAAACACACACACACACACACACACATGTCAGTTAGCCTAAATTCTCCAACATTCATTCATAAAACCGCCTGTCAGGACTGCAACCTCATCAAACAAAGCTGTCAGGTATTTCTAACTGACAACACAAGATAACAACTTCACATATCAATCATTGCAACTGTTGATCAAAAGATACTAACTAACCTTGCTATGAGATATAAATACAAGTGAAAAATTTGATCCTGAAGGCAACTCCAGCGTGGCCTAGTCAGATAAAACATATTCTTAATCTGGATAGACCTGCATTCGAGCCTGTCGGAACAGTTGCAAGTACAGGGCACAGATTTCTCTGTGTGTCCCCTCATGTAGGAGCATCAGTTTCGATAGACTCTCTGGATAGCCGAAGAGTGATTGACTGACCCCTTAGAATGTGGGGAAGGGTTGAAGTCCAGGGGCCCACGTACGGATACCTGGATCCACTGACCTCTAGGAGGTCTTTCAATCCACCTGGATTTCAGGTGGGGAGAAGGGAGGCAATTTGGGTCGACACAAATAGCTTCCTGGACCCAAAACCGCATGAGTACACGGACACGCACACAGACACTCATGGACTCTGACACGAACCAAAGGTTCGTGTCAGATAATAAGAAGCGAGAATAGGTTGGTTAGGTTAGGTTGGTTAGGTTAGGTTGGTTAGGTTGGTTGGTTAGGTTGGTTGGTTAAGTTGGTTGGTTGGTTAGGTTGGTTCGTTAGGTTGGTTAGGTTGGTTGGTTAGGTTGGTTGGTTAGGTTGGTTAGGTTGGTTGGGTGGTTAGGTTAGGTTGGTTGGTTAGGTTGGTTGGTTAGGTTAGGTTGGTTGGTTAGGTAGGTTGGTTAGGTTGGCTGGTTAGGATGGTTAGGTTGGTTGGTTAGGCTGGTTGGTTGGTTAGGTTGGTTAGTTAGGCTGGTTGGTTAGGTTAGGTTGGTTAGTTTGGTTGGTTAGGTTTGTTGGTTAGGTTAGATTGCTTAGGTTGGTTGATTAGGTTGGTTGATTTGGTTGGTTGATTTTGTTGGTTGGTTAGGTTAGGTAGCTTAGGTTGGTTGACTAGGTTGGTTAGGTTGGTTGGTTTGGTTGGTTGGTTAGGTGGGTTAGGTTAGGTGGGTTGTTTGCTTAGGTTGGTTGGTTAGGTGGGATAATTAGGTTAGGTTGGTTGGTTAGGTTATGTTGCTTAGGTTGGTTGATTAGGTTGCTTAGGTTGGTTGATTAGGTTGGTTAGGTTAGGTTGCTTAAGTTGGTTGATTAGGTTGGTTAGGTTGGTTGGTAAGATTGGTTAGGTTGGTTAGAATTAGAATTTGAGGTTAGAATTTTAGGTTAGAACAAACATAAGTATGGTTTAATAAGCAATTTAGATAATATGTACGCTTAGGTTGGTTAAGTTGGGTTGGTTAGGGTATGTTGGTAAGGTACAGTTAAGGTTGGTTATTTTGTAGTTGACTGTGTAAGGCAATATTTGTATTATTCCACTGATTGATTGATATATATATATATATATATATATATATATATATATATATATATATATATATATATATATATATATATATATATATATATATATATATATATATATATATATTTCGGTTAGGTTAGGTTGGTTTAGGCTAGGAAATAGGCAACGTTAGTAGCAATAGCAATAGGTAAAAAAATAAAAAATGAATAAAGTATAAATAAATTATAATTTATTTAAAAACAATAAAAATATGAAGAGAAAAAAATAGCTTTAATTTTAGGTAACGTATCTTATCACCGAATGCCTCTGTTCACCTATCAGTAAATAGGTATCCAGGAGTTGGTTAGGTTAGGTTAGTTTAGGCTAGGAAATAAGCTACGTTTGGAGGGTTAGGTTAGGTTATTTTTGGCTAGGAAATAGGCTAGGTTTGTAGAAATAGGGCAGTAATTGTAGGTAGCGTTTCCTATCACCGAATGCCTCTATTCACCTAGCAGTAAATAGGTATCCAGAAGTTAGTTAGTTAGGTTAGTTTAGATAAGGTTAGGTTAGGTTAAATTAAGTTAGGTTAGGTTAGATTAGGTTAGGTTAGTTATTGCTGGGAAATAGGCTAGGTTTGTAGAAATAAAAATAGGGTTGTAACTGTTGGTAGCAATTCTTATCACCGAATGCCTCTGTTCACCTAGCAGTAAATAGGTATGTAGGAGTTAGTTAGGATAGGTTAGGTTAGGTTAGATTAGGTTAGATTTGTTTTTGCTAGGAAATAGGCTAGGTTTGTAGAAATAGAAAAAGGGCTGTAATTGTTGGTAACGTTTCCTATCACCGAATGCCTCTGTTCACCTAGTAGTAAGTAAGTATCCAGGAGTTAGTTAGGTTAGATTGAGTTAGATTAGTTTAGGCTAGGAAATAGGCTAGGTTTGTAGAAATTGAAATAGGGCTGTAATTGTTGGTAGCGTTTCCTATCACCGAGTGCCTCTGTTCACCTAGCAGTAAGTAAGTATCCAAAAGTTAGATAGTTTAGGTTAGGTTAGATTAGGTTACGTTAGTTTTGGCTAAGAAATAGGCTAGGTTTGTAGAAAAAGAAATAGGGCTTTAATTGTTGGTAGCGTTTCCTATCACCGAATTTCCTCTGTTCACCTAGCAGTAAATAGGTATCCAGGAGTTAGTTAGGTTAGGTTAGGTATAGATTAGGTTAGGTTGGTTTAGGCCTAGGTTTGTAGAAATAGGGCTGTAATTGTTGGTAGTGTTTCCTATGACCGAATGCCTCTGTTCACCTAGCAGTAAATAGGTATCCAGGAGTTAGTTAGGTTAGGTTAGATTGGGTTAGGTTAGTTAAGGCTAGGAAATAGGCTAGGTTTGTAGAAATAAAAAAAGGGTTCTAATTGTTGGTAGAGTTTCCTATTACCGATTGCCTCTGTTTACCTAGCAGTTAATAGGTATCCAAGAGTTAGTTAGGTTAGGTTAGGTTAGGTTAGATTAGCTTAGGTTAGGTTAGATTAGGTTAGATTAGGTTAGGTTAGATTAAATTAGGTTGGTTTAGGCTAGGTTTGTAGAAATGAGGCTGTAATTGTTGGTAGCGTTTCCTATCACCGAATGCCTGTGTTCACCTAGCAGTAAATAGGTATCCAGGAGTTACTAATTAAGCTAGCTACTTGGGGCATGGTGAGTGAGTGAGGGTTAGGTAGTCAGTCACTAGTTGGACCTTGTGGGGTGGTGGGTGTTGGAGACCACTATAAGCCTAACATGTATAAAGTGCCTGTCTGCCTGTCCCCCGACTCAATGATGTTACATGTATTGACTAAATGAAGCCTAAGAGAGCATAGCTAAGGCCTAAGATGAGTTTTTTGTCAGCAGCAGCAGCAACTTGTGCGAGATCAGTGGCAGCGGCGGCATCCCATCCTTTTCTATTTTGGAGCAACAGTAGTAGTAGTAGTAAAATTAGTAGTAGTCCATTTGTTGTTGGTTAATTTGACTAAATAGTTGCAATAAGTGCTATCATTATCATTAATGGAGAATTGGCTGCTATGTGTGAGTATCCTCCGCCTACCTGCCCGCCCGCCGCAGTTACCATTATCTTGTCTCACTCACTCACATGTGATTAGTTACTACTTGTATACAATAGCAACGGCCATATTACCTACCTATCACCTTGAGAACACTGCGTCTCGTCCCATACATCAGTCAGGTTAAGCACCGTTGACTTTGGTTAGTACTTGGATGGGTGTCCTGCCTGGGAACACCAACTGCTGCTGATGGCATACATATTTGGGCAGTCTCCGTGGGTCAGTGTGTGTGTGTGTGTACAAGAATGTCGCACATGGAAATGTGTACATGCCATTTTAATAATAGTTTACCATCCATGAAGAAAACGTCTACCTATTTCTCATTCCATTGTCTCTCTCTGCCGGCCGGCCTACCTACCTGCTAAAACTTGTCCACTCAATATGCTGTTGAATATCTATCTCCAGTGATCACTTACCCTTAATTCCTACATTATTAACCAAATGATCTCATTAACAAATCTCTACACAAATCAACCACCTACCTTCCTGCTAACATCAATCACAACAACTAATACACTCAACTCAGTCCCAAACACTTTTCTTATTCCTTCCTCAACACCTCTCCCTATATAACTTATCTTAAAAAATTAAATTTAAATACCTAACTGCCAACCCATCCCCCATCCCTTTCCCTCCCCTCCCCCCCCTCAACCACACTTCCCTCTGTAGCTCCTCCGGACCCCTCCATACCCCAATGACCCCTCCCAAACCAAAACTCTCCACCCCATACAATAGAGGCCGCCGTACCCCTACCCCTCATACCACCCCCACAATTACCCCACAATCCCCATCCCCTGCCCAACACAGAAAATTGCGGCCACAACGCTATATTTAACCAGCTAAAACTTTCGTTCCTTCGCCCATGTACTATTTATTCTTGAAATAAAACAAGGAAAAACACAAACTGGATTTTCCTTTCGTAGTAAAACATATATTTTGCAAAACGAGGCCTAAAATAGCACATATTAGATATTGGGTTACTTGTTTACCATTCACAAACTCTTTTGGAAACACCACACTAATTATTAATTAATACATACTTTTAAACACACACACACACACACACATGTCAGTTAGCCTAAATTCTCCAACATTCATTCATAAAACCGCCTGTCAGGACTGCAACCTCATCAAACAAAGCTGTCAGGTATTTCTAACTGACAACACAAGATAACAACTTCACATATCAATCATTGCAACTGTTGATCAAAAGATACTAACTAACCTTGCTATGAGATATAAATACAAGTGAAAAATTTGATCCTGAAGGCAACTCCAGCGTGGCCTAGTCAGATAAAACATATTCTTAATCTGGATAGACCTGCATTCGAGCCTGTCGGAACAGTTGCAAGTACAGGGCACAGATTTCTCTGTGTGTCCTCTCATGTAGGAGCATCAGTTTCGATAGACTCTCTGGATAGCCGAAGAGTGATTGACTGACCCCTTAGAATGTGGGGAAGGGTTGAAGTCCAGGGGCCCACGTACGGATACCTGGATCCACTGACCTCTAGGAGGTCTTTCAATCCACCTGGATTTCAGGTGGGGAGAAGGGAGGCAATTTGGGTCGACACAAATAGCTTCCTGGACCCAAAACCGCATGAGTACACGGACACGCACACAGACACTCATGGACTCTGACACGAACCAAAGGTTCGTGTCAGATAATAAGAAGCGAGAATAGGTTGGTTAGGTTAGGTTGGTTAGGTTAGGTTGGTTAGGTTGGTTGGTTAGGTTGGTTGGTTAAGTTGGTTGGTTGGTTAGGTTGGTTCGTTAGGTTGGTTAGGTTGGTTGGTTAGGTTGGTTGGTTAGGTTGGTTAGGTTGGTTGGGTGGTTAGGTTAGGTTGGTTGGTTAGGTTGGTTGGTTAGGTTAGGTTGGTTGGTTAGGTAGGTTGGTTAGGTTGGCTGGTTAGGATGGTTAGGTTGGTTGGTTAGGCTGGTTGGTTGGTTAGGTTGGTTAGTTAGGCTGGTTGGTTAGGTTAGGTTGGTTAGTTTGGTTGGTTAGGTTTGTTGGTTAGGTTAGATTGCTTAGGTTGGTTGATTAGGTTGGTTGATTTGGTTGGTTGATTTTGTTGGTTGGTTAGGTTAGGTAGCTTAGGTTGGTTGACTAGGTTGGTTAGGTTGGTTGGTTTGGTTGGTTGGTTAGGTGGGTTAGGTTAGGTGGGTTGTTTGCTTAGGTTGGTTGGTTAGGTGGGATAATTAGGTTAGGTTCGTTGGTTAGGTTAGGTTGCTTAGGTTGGTTGATTAGGTTGCTTAGGTTGGTTGATTAGGTTGGTTAGGTTAGGTTGCTTAAGTTGGTTGATTAGGTTGGTTAGGTTGGTTGGTAAGATTGGTTAGGTTGGTTAGAATTAGAATTTGAGGTTAGAATTTTAGGTTAGAACAAACATAAGTATGGTTTAATAAGCAATTTAGATAATATGTACGCTTAGGTTGGTTAAGTTGGGTTGGTTAGGGTATGTTGGTAAGGTACAGTTAAGGTTGGTTATTTTGTAGTTGACTGTGTAAGGCAATATTTGTATTATTCCACTGATTGATTGATATATATATATATATATATATATATATATATATATATATATATATATATATATATATATATATATATATATATATATATATATATTTCGGTTAGGTTAGGTTGGTTTAGGCTAGGAAATAGGCAACGTTTGTAGCAATAGCAATAGGTAAAAAAATAAAAAAATGAATAAAGTATAAATAAATTATAATTTATTTAAAAACAATAAAAATATGAAGAGAAAAAAATAGCTTTAATTTTAGGTAACGTATCTTATCACCGAATGCCTCTGTTCACCTATCAGTAAATAGGTATCCAGGAGTTGGTTAGGTTAGGTTAGTTTAGGCTAGGAAATAAGCTACGTTTGGAGGGTTAGGTTAGGTTATTTTTGGCTAGGAAATAGGCTAGGTTTGTAGAAATAGGGCAGTAATTGTAGGTAGCGTTTCCTATCACCGAATGCCTCTATTCACCTAGCAGTAAATAGGTATCCAGAAGTTAGTTAGTTAGGTTAGTTTAGATAAGGTTAGGTTAGGTTAAATTAAGTTAGGTTAGGTTAGATTAGGTTAGGTTAGTTATTGCTGGGAAATAGGCTAGGTTTGTAGAAATAAAAATAGGGTTGTAACTGTTGGTAGCAATTCTTATCACCGAATGCCTCTGTTCACCTAGCAGTAAATAGGTATGTAGGAGTTAGTTAGGATAGGTTAGGTTAGGTTAGATTAGGTTAGATTTGTTTTTGCTAGGAAATAGGCTAGGTTTGTAGAAATAGAAAAAGGGCTGTAATTGTTGGTAACGTTTCCTATCACCGAATGCCTCTGTTCACCTAGTAGTAAGTAAGTATCCAGGAGTTAGTTAGGTTAGATTGAGTTAGATTAGTTTAGGCTAGGAAATAGGCTAGGTTTGTAGAAATTGAAATAGGGCTGTAATTGTTGGTAGCGTTTCCTATCACCGAGTGCCTCTGTTCACCTAGCAGTAAGTAAGTATCCAAAAGTTAGATAGTTTAGGTTAGGTTAGATTAGGTTACGTTAGTTTTGGCTAAGAAATAGGCTAGGTTTGTAGAAAAAGAAATAGGGCTTTAATTGTTGGTAGCGTTTCCTATCACCGAATTTCCTCTGTTCACCTAGCAGTAAATAGGTATCCAGGAGTTAGTTAGGTTAGGTTAGGTTAGATTAGGTTAGGTTGGTTTAGGCCTAGGTTTGTAGAAATAGGGCTGTAATTGTTGGTAGTGTTTCCTATGACCGAATGCCTCTGTTCACCTAGCAGTAAATAGGTATCCAGGAGTTAGTTAGGTTAGGTTAGATTGGGTTAGGTTAGTTAAGGCTAGGAAATAGGCTAGGTTTGTAGAAATAAAAAAAGGGTTCTAATTGTTGGTAGAGTTTCCTATTACCGATTGCCTCTGTTTACCTAGCAGTTAATAGGTATCCAAGAGTTAGTTAGGTTAGGTTAGGTTAGGTTAGATTAGCTTAGGTTAGGTTAGATTAGGTTAGATTAGGTTAGGTTAGATTAAATTAGGTTGGTTTAGGCTAGGTTTGTAGAAATGAGGCTGTAATTGTTGGTAGCGTTTCCTATCACCGAATGCCTGTGTTCACCTAGCAGTAAATAGGTATCCAGGAGTTACTAATTAAGCTAGCTACTTGGGGCATGGTGAGTGAGTGAGGGTTAGGTAGTCAGTCACTAGTTGGACCTTGTGGGGTGGTGGGTGTTGGAGACCACTATAAGCCTAACATGTATAAAGTGCCTGTCTGCCTGTCCCCCGACTCAATGATGTTACATGTATTGACTAAATGAAGCCTAAGAGAGCATAGCCAAGGCCTAAGATGAGTTTTTTGTCAGCAGCAGCAGCAACTTGTGCGAGATCAGTGGCAGCGGCGGCATCCCATCCTTTTCTATTTTGGAGCAACAGTAGTAGTAGTAGTAAAATTAGTAGTAGTCCATTTGTTGTTGGTTAATTTGACTAAATAGTTGCAATAAGTGCTATCATTAATGGAGAATTGGCTGCTATGTGTGAGTATCCTCCGCCTACCTGCCCGCCCGCCGCAGTTACCATTATCTTGTCTCACTCACTCACATGTGATTAGTTACTACTTGTATACAATAGCAACGGCCATATTACCTACCTATCACCTTGAGAACACTGCGTCTCGTCCCATACATCAGTCAGGTTAAGCACCGTTGACTTTGGTTAGTACTTGGATGGGTGTCCTGCCTGGGAACACCAACTGCTGCTGATGGTATACATATTTGGGCAGTCTCCGTGGGTCAGTGTGTGTGTGTGTGTACAAGAATGTCGCACATGGAAATGTGTACATGCCATTTTAATAATAGTTTACCATCCATGAAGAAAACGTCTACCTATTTCTCATTCCATTGTCTCTCTCTGCCGGCCGGCCTACCTACCTGCTAAAACTTGTCCACTCAATATGCTGTTGAATATCTATCTCCAGTGATCACTTACCCTTAATTCCTACATTATTAACCAAATGATCTCATTAACAAATCTCTACACAAATCAACCACCTACCTTCCTGCTAACATCAATCACAACAACTAATACACTCAACTCAGTCCCAAACACTTTTCTTATTCCTTCCTCAACACCTCTCCCTATATAACTTATCTTAAAAAATTAAATTTAAATACCTAACTGCCAACCCATCCCCCATCCCTTTCCCTCCCCTCCCCCCCCCCTCAACCACACTTCCCTCTGTAGCTCCTCCGGACCCCTCCATACCCCAATGACCCCTCCCAAACCAAAACTCTCCACCCCATACAATAGAGGCCGCCGTACCCCTACCCCTCATACCACCCCCACAATTACCCCACAATCCCCATCCCCTGCCCAACACAGAAAATTGCGGCCACAACGCTATATTTAACCAGCTAAAACTTTCGTTCCTTCGCCCATGTACTATTTATTCTTGAAATAAAACAAGGAAAAACACAAACTGGATTTTCCTTTCGTAGTAAAACATATATTTTGCAAAACGAGGCCTAAAATAGCACATATTAGATATTGGGTTACTTGTTTACCATTCACAAACTCTTTTGGAAACACCACACTAATTATTAATTAATACATACTTTTAAACACACACACACACACACACACATGTCAGTTAGCCTAAATTCTCCAACATTCATTCATAAAACCGCCTGTCAGGACTGCAACCTCATCAAACAAAGCTGTCAGGTATTTCTAACTGACAACACAAGATAACAACTTCACATATCAATCATTGCAACTGTTGATCAAAAGATACTAACTAACCTTGCTATGAGATATAAATACAAGTGAAAAATTTGATCCTGAAGGCAACTCCAGCGTGGCCTAGTCAGATAAAACATATTCTTAATCTGGATAGACCTGCATTCGAGCCTGTCGGAACAGTTGCAAGTACAGGGCACAGATTTCTCTGTGTGTCCTCTCATGTAGGAGCATCAGTTTCGATAGACTCTCTGGATAGCCGAAGAGTGATTGACTGACCCCTTAGAATGTGGGGAAGGGTTGAAGTCCAGGGGCCCACGTACGGATACCTGGATCCACTGACCTCTAGGAGGTCTTTCAATCCACCTGGATTTCAGGTGGGGAGAAGGGAGGCAATTTGGGTCGACACAAATAGCTTCCTGGACCCAAAACCGCATGAGTACACGGACACGCACACAGACACTCATGGACTCTGACACGAACCAAAGGTTCGTGTCAGATAATAAGAAGCGAGAATAGGTTGGTTAGGTTAGGTTGGTTAGGTTAGGTTGGTTAGGTTGGTTGGTTAGGTTGGTTGGTTAAGTTGGTTGGTTGGTTAGGTTGGTTCGTTAGGTTGGTTAGGTTGGTTGGTTAGGTTGGTTGGTTAGGTTGGTTAGGTTGGTTGGGTGGTTAGGTTAGGTTGGTTGGTTAGGTTGGTTGGTTAGGTTAGGTTGGTTGGTTAGGTAGGTTGGTTAGGTTGGCTGGTTAGGATGGTTAGGTTGGTTGGTTAGGCTGGTTGGTTGGTTAGGTTGGTTAGTTAGGCTGGTTGGTTAGGTTAGGTTGGTTAGTTTGGTTGGTTAGGTTTGTTGGTTAGGTTAGATTGCTTAGGTTGGTTGATTAGGTTGGTTGATTTGGTTGGTTGATTTTGTTGGTTGGTTAGGTTAGGTAGCTTAGGTTGGTTGACTAGGTTGGTTAGGTTGGTTGGTTTGGTTGGTTGGTTAGGTGGGTTAGGTTAGGTGGGTTGTTTGCTTAGGTTGGTTGGTTAGGTGGGATAATTAGGTTAGGTTCGTTGGTTAGGTTAGGTTGCTTAGGTTGGTTGATTAGGTTGCTTAGGTTGGTTGATTAGGTTGGTTAGGTTAGGTTGCTTAAGTTGGTTGATTAGGTTGGTTAGGTTGGTTGGTAAGATTGGTTAGGTTGGTTAGAATTAGAATTTGAGGTTAGAATTTTAGGTTAGAACAAACATAAGTATGGTTTAATAAGCAATTTAGATAATATGTACGCTTAGGTTGGTTAAGTTGGGTTGGTTAGGGTATGTTGGTAAGGTACAGTTAAGGTTGGTTATTTTGTAGTTGACTGTGTAAGGCAATATTTGTATTATTCCACTGATTGATTGATATATATATATATATATATATATATATATATATATATATATATATATATATATATATATATATATATATTTCGGTTAGGTTAGGTTGGTTTAGGCTAGGAAATAGGCAACGTTTGTAGCAATAGCAATAGGTAAAAAAATAAAAAAATGAATAAAGTATAAATAAATTATAATTTATTTAAAAACAATAAAAATATGAAGAGAAAAAAATAGCTTTAATTTTAGGTAACGTATCTTATCACCGAATGCCTCTGTTCACCTATCAGTAAATAGGTATCCAGGAGTTGGTTAGGTTAGGTTAGTTTAGGCTAGGAAATAAGCTACGTTTGGAGGGTTAGGTTAGGTTATTTTTGGCTAGGAAATAGGCTAGGTTTGTAGAAATAGGGCAGTAATTGTAGGTAGCGTTTCCTATCACCGAATGCCTCTATTCACCTAGCAGTAAATAGGTATCCAGAAGTTAGTTAGTTAGGTTAGTTTAGATAAGGTTAGGTTAGGTTAAATTAAGTTAGGTTAGGTTAGATTAGGTTAGGTTAGTTATTGCTGGGAAATAGGCTAGGTTTGTAGAAATAAAAATAGGGTTGTAACTGTTGGTAGCAATTCTTATCACCGAATGCCTCTGTTCACCTAGCAGTAAATAGGTATGTAGGAGTTAGTTAGGATAGGTTAGGTTAGGTTAGATTAGGTTAGATTTGTTTTTGCTAGGAAATAGGCTAGGTTTGTAGAAATAGAAAAAGGGCTGTAATTGTTGGTAACGTTTCCTATCACCGAATGCCTCTGTTCACCTAGTAGTAAGTAAGTATCCAGGAGTTAGTTAGGTTAGATTGAGTTAGATTAGTTTAGGCTAGGAAATAGGCTAGGTTTGTAGAAATTGAAATAGGGCTGTAATTGTTGGTAGCGTTTCCTATCACCGAGTGCCTCTGTTCACCTAGCAGTAAGTAAGTATCCAAAAGTTAGATAGTTTAGGTTAGGTTAGATTAGGTTACGTTAGTTTTGGCTAAGAAATAGGCTAGGTTTGTAGAAAAAGAAATAGGGCTTTAATTGTTGGTAGCGTTTCCTATCACCGAATTTCCTCTGTTCACCTAGCAGTAAATAGGTATCCAGGAGTTAGTTAGGTTAGGTTAGGTTAGATTAGGTTAGGTTGGTTTAGGCCTAGGTTTGTAGAAATAGGGCTGTAATTGTTGGTAGTGTTTCCTATGACCGAATGCCTCTGTTCACCTAGCAGTAAATAGGTATCCAGGAGTTAGTTAGGTTAGGTTAGATTGGGTTAGGTTAGTTAAGGCTAGGAAATAGGCTAGGTTTGTAGAAATAAAAAAAGGGTTCTAATTGTTGGTAGAGTTTCCTATTACCGATTGCCTCTGTTTACCTAGCAGTTAATAGGTATCCAAGAGTTAGTTAGGTTAGGTTAGGTTAGGTTAGATTAGCTTAGGTTAGGTTAGATTAGGTTAGATTAGGTTAGGTTAGATTAAATTAGGTTGGTTTAGGCTAGGTTTGTAGAAATGAGGCTGTAATTGTTGGTAGCGTTTCCTATCACCGAATGCCTGTGTTCACCTAGCAGTAAATAGGTATCCAGGAGTTACTAATTAAGCTAGCTACTTGGGGCATGGTGAGTGAGTGAGGGTTAGGTAGTCAGTCACTAGTTGGACCTTGTGGGGTGGTGGGTGTTGGAGACCACTATAAGCCTAACATGTATAAAGTGCCTGTCTGCCTGTCCCCCGACTCAATGATGTTACATGTATTGACTAAATGAAGCCTAAGAGAGCATAGCCAAGGCCTAAGATGAGTTTTTTGTCAGCAGCAGCAGCAACTTGTGCGAGATCAGTGGCAGCGGCGGCATCCCATCCTTTTCTATTTTGGAGCAACAGTAGTAGTAGTAGTAAAATTAGTAGTAGTCCATTTGTTGTTGGTTAATTTGACTAAATAGTTGCAATAAGTGCTATCATTAATGGAGAATTGGCTGCTATGTGTGAGTATCCTCCGCCTACCTGCCCGCCCGCCGCAGTTACCATTATCTTGTCTCACTCACTCACATGTGATTAGTTACTACTTGTATACAATAGCAACGGCCATATTACCTACCTATCACCTTGAGAACACTGCGTCTCGTCCCATACATCAGTCAGGTTAAGCACCGTTGACTTTGGTTAGTACATTGGATGGGTGTCCTGCCTGGGAACACCAACTGCTGCTGATGGTATACATATTTAGGGCAGTCTCCGTGGGTCAGTGTGTGTGTGTGTGTACAAGAATGTCGCACATGGAAATGTGTACATGCCATTTTAATAATAGTTTACCATCCATGAAGAAAACGTCTACCTATTTCTCATTCCATTGTCTCTCTCTGCCGGCCGGCCTACCTACCTGCTAAAACTTGTCCACTCAATATGCTGTTGAATATCTATCTCCAGTGATCACTTACCCTTAATTCCTACATTATTAACCAAATGATCTCATTAACAAATCTCTACACAAATCAACCACCTACCTTCCTGCTAACATCAATCACAACAACTAATACACTCAACTCAGTCCCAAACACTTTTCTTATTCCTTCCTCAACACCTCTCCCTATATAACTTATCTTAAAAAATTAAATTTAAATACCTAACTGCCAACCCATCCCCCATCCCTTTCCCTCCCCTCCCCCCCCTCAACCACACTTCCCTCTGTAGCTCCTCCGGACCCCTCCATACCCCAATGACCCCTCCCAAACCAAAACTCTCCACCCCATACAATAGAGGCCGCCGTACCCCTACCCCTCATACCACCCCCACAATTACCCCACAATCCCCATCCCCTGCCCAACACAGAAAATTGCGGCCACAACGCTATATTTAACCAGCTAAAACTTTCGTTCCTTCGCCCATGTACTATTTATTCTTGAAATAAAACAAGGAAAAACACAAACTGGATTTTCCTTTCGTAGTAAAACATATATTTTGCAAAACGAGGCCTAAAATAGCACATATTAGATATTGGGTTACTTGTTTACCATTCACAAACTCTTTTGGAAACACCACACTAATTATTAATTAATACATACTTTTAAACACACACACACACACACACACATGTCAGTTAGCCTAAATTCTCCAACATTCATTCATAAAACCGCCTGTCAGGACTGCAACCTCATCAAACAAAGCTGTCAGGTATTTCTAACTGACAACACAAGATAACAACTTCACATATCAATCATTGCAACTGTTGATCAAAAGATACTAACTAACCTTGCTATGAGATATAAATACAAGTGAAAAATTTGATCCTGAAGGCAACTCCAGCGTGGCCTAGTCAGATAAAACATATTCTTAATCTGGATAGACCTGCATTCGAGCCTGTCGGAACAGTTGCAAGTACAGGGCACAGATTTCTCTGTGTGTCCTCTCATGTAGGAGCATCAGTTTCGATAGACTCTCTGGATAGCCGAAGAGTGATTGACTGACCCCTTAGAATGTGGGGAAGGGTTGAAGTCCAGGGGCCCACGTACGGATATCCTGGATCCACTGACCTCTAGGAGGTCTTTCAATCCACCTGGATTTCAGGTGGGGAGAAGGGAGGCAATTTGGGTCGACACAAATAGCTTCCTGGACCCAAAACCGCATGAGTACACGGACACGCACACAGACACTCATGGACTCTGACACGAACCAAAGGTTCGTGTCAGATAATAAGAAGCGAGAATAGGTTGGTTAGGTTAGGTTGGTTAGGTTAGGTTGGTTAGGTTGGTTGGTTAGGTTGGTTGGTTAAGTTGGTTGGTTGGTTAGGTTGGTTCGTTAGGTTGGTTAGGTTGGTTGGTTAGGTTGGTTGGTTAGGTTGGTTAGGTTGGTTAGGTTGGTTGGGTGGTTAGGTTAGGTTGGTTGGTTAGGTTGGTTGGTTAGGTTAGGTTGGTTGGTTAGGTAGGTTGGTTAGGTTGGCTGGTTAGGATGGTTAGGTTGGTTGGTTAGGCTGGTTGGTTGGTTAGGTTGGTTAGTTAGGCTGGTTGGTTAGGTTAGGTTGGTTAGTTTGGTTGGTTAGGTTTGTTGGTTAGGTTAGATTGCTTAGGTTGGTTGATTAGGTTGGTTGATTTGGTTGGTTGATTTTGTTGGTTGGTTAGGTTAGGTAGCTTAGGTTGGTTGACTAGGTTGGTTAGGTTGGTTGGTTTGGTTGGTTGGTTAGGTGGGTTAGGTTAGGTGGGTTGTTTGCTTAGGTTGGTTGGTTAGGTGGGATAATTAGGTTAGGTTCGTTGGTTAGGTTAGGTTGCTTAGGTTGGTTGATTAGGTTGCTTAGGTTGGTTGATTAGGTTGGTTAGGTTAGGTTGCTTAAGTTGGTTGATTAGGTTGGTTAGGTTGGTTGGTAAGATTGGTTAGGTTGGTTAGAATTAGAATTTGAGGTTAGAATTTAGGTTAGAACAAACATAAGTATGGTTTAATAAGCAATTTAGATAATATGTACGCTTAGGTTGGTTAAGTTGGGTTGGTTAGGGTATGTTGGTAAGGTACAGTTAAGGTTGGTTATTTTTGTAGTTGACTGTGTAAGGCAATATTTGTATTATTCCACTGATTGATTGATATATATATAATATATATATTATATATGATATATATATATATATATATATATATATATATATATATATATATATATATATATATATATATATATATATATATATATATATATATATATATATATAATATATATATATATATATATTTCGGTTAGGTTAGGTTGGTTTAGGCTAGGAAATTAGGCAACGTTTGTAGCATAGCAATTAGGTAAAAAAATAAAAAAATGAATAAGTAAAATAAATTATAATTTATTTAAAAACAATAAAATATGAAGAGAAAAAAATAGCTTTAATTTTAGGTAACGTATCTTATCACCGAATGCCTCTGTTCACCTATCAGTAAATAGGTATCCAGGAGTTGGTTAGGTTAGGTTAGTTTAGGCTAGGAAATAAGCTACGTTTGGAGGTTAGGTTAGGTTATTTTTGGCTAGGAAATAGGCTAGGTTTGTAGAAATAGGGCAGTAATTGTAGGTAGCGTTTCCTATCACCGAATGCCTCTATTCACCTAGCAGTAAATAGGTATCCAGAAGTTAGTTAGTTAGGTTAGTTTAGATAAGGTTAGGTTAGGTTAAATTAAGTTAGGTTAGGTTAGATTAGGTTAGGTTAGTTATTGCTGGGAAATAGGCTAGGTTTGTAGAAATAAAAATAGGGTTGTAACTGTTGGTAGCAATTCTTATCACCGAATGCCTCTGTTCACCTAGCAGTAAATAGGTATGTAGGAGTTAGTTTAGGATAGGTTAGGTTAGGTTAGATTAGGTTAGATTTGTTTTTGCTAGGAAATAGGCTAGGTTTGTAGAAATAGAAAAAGGGCTGTAATTGTTGGTAACGTTTCCTATCACCGAATGCCTCTGTTCACCTAGTAGTAAGTAAGTATCCAGGAGTTAGTTAGGTTAGATTGAGTTAGATTAGTTTAGGCTAGGAAATAGGCTAGGTTTGTAGAAATTGAAATAGGGCTGTAATTGTTGGTAGCGTTTCCTATCACCGAGTGCCTCTGTTCACCTAGCAGTAAGTAAGTATCCAAAAGTTAGATAGTTTAGGTTAGGTTAGATTAGGTTACGTTAGTTTTGGCTAAGAAATAGGCTAGGTTTGTAGAAAAAGAAATAGGGCTTTAATTGTTGGTAGCGTTTCCTATCACCGAATTTCCTCTGTTCACCTAGCAGTAAATAGGTATCCAGGAGTTAGTTAGGTTAGGTTAGGTTAGATTAGGTTAGGTTGGTTTAGGCCTAGGTTTGTAGAAATAGGGCTGTAATTGTTGGTAGTGTTTCCTATGACCGAATGCCTCTGTTCACCTAGCAGTAAATAGGTATCCAGGAGTTAGTTAGGTTAGGTTAGATTGGGTTAGGTTAGTTAAGGCTAGGAAATAGGCTAGGTTTGTAGAAATAAAAAAAGGGTTCTAATTGTTGGTAGAGTTTCCTATTACCGATTGCCTCTGTTTACCTAGCAGTTAATAGGTATCCAAGAGTTAGTTAGGTTAGGTTAGGTTAGGTTAGATTAGCTTAGGTTAGGTTAGATTAGGTTAGATTAGGTTAGGTTAGATTAAATTAGGTTGGTTTAGGCTAGGTTTGTAGAAATGAGGCTGTAATTGTTGGTAGCGTTTCCTATCACCGAATGCCTGTGTTCACCTAGCAGTAAATAGGTATCCAGGAGTTACTAATTAAGCTAGCTACTTGGGGCATGGTGAGTGAGTGAGGGTTAGGTAGTCAGTCACTAGTTGGACCTTGTGGGGTGGTGGGTGTTGGAGACCACTATAAGCCTAACATGTATAAAGTGCCTGTCTGCCTGTCCCCCGACTCAATGATGTTACATGTATTGACTAAATGAAGCCTAAGAGAGCATAGCCAAGGCCTAAGATGAGTTTTTTGTCAGCAGCAGCAGCAACTTGTGCGAGATCAGTGGCAGCGGCGGCATCCCATCCTTTTCTATTTTGGAGCAACAGTAGTAGTAGTAGTAAAATTAGTAGTAGTCCATTTGTTGTTGGTTAATTTGACTAAATAGTTGCAATAAGTGCTATCATTAATGGAGAATTGGCTGCTATGTGTGAGTATCCTCCGCCTACCTGCCCGCCCGCCGCAGTTACCATTATCTTGTCTCACTCACTCACATGTGATTAGTTACTACTTGTATACAATAGCAACGGCCATATTACCTACCTATCACCTTGAGAACACTGCGTCTCGTCCCATACATCAGTCAGGTTAAGCACCGTTGACTTTGGTTAGTACTTGGATGGGTGTCCTGCCTGGGAACACCAACTGCTGCTGATGGTATACATATTTGGGCAGTCTCCGTGGGTCAGTGTGTGTGTGTGTGTACAAGAATGTCGCACATGGAAATGTGTACATGCCATTTTAATAATAGTTTACCATCCATGAAGAAAACGTCTACCTATTTCTCATTCCATTGTCTCTCTCTGCCGGCCGGCCTACCTACCTGCTAAAACTTGTCCACTCAATATGCTGTTGAATATCTATCTCCAGTGATCACTTACCCTTAATTCCTACATTATTAACCAAATGATCTCATTAACAAATCTCTACACAAATCAACCACCTACCTTCCTGCTAACATCAATCACAACAACTAATACACTCAACTCAGTCCCAAACACTTTTCTTATTCCTTCCTCAACACCTCTCCCTATATAACTTATCTTAAAAAATTAAATTTAAATACCTAACTGCCAACCCATCCCCCATCCCTTTCCCTCCCCTCCCCCCCCTCAACCACACTTCCCTCTGTAGCTCCTCCGGACCCCTCCATACCCCAATGACCCCTCCCAAACCAAAACTCTCCACCCCATACAATAGAGGCCGCCGTACCCCTACCCCTCATACCACCCCCACAATTACCCCACAATCCCCATCCCCTGCCCAACACAGAAAATTGCGGCCACAACGCTATATTTAACCAGCTAAAACTTTCGTTCCTTCGCCCATGTACTATTTATTCTTGAAATAAAACAAGGAAAAACACAAACTGGATTTTCCTTTCGTAGTAAAACATATATTTTGCAAAACGAGGCCTAAAATAGCACATATTAGATATTGGGTTACTTGTTTACCATTCACAAACTCTTTTGGAAACACCACACTAATTATTAATTAATACATACTTTTAAACACACACACACACACACACACATGTCAGTTAGCCTAAATTCTCCAACATTCATTCATAAAACCGCCTGTCAGGACTGCAACCTCATCAAACAAAGCTGTCAGGTATTTCTAACTGACAACACAAGATAACAACTTCACATATCAATCATTGCAACTGTTGATCAAAAGATACTAACTAACCTTGCTATGAGATATAAATACAAGTGAAAAAATTTGATCCTGAAGGCAACTCCAGCGTGGCCTAGTCAGATAAAACATATTCTTAATCTGGATAGACCTGCATTCGAGCCTGTCGGAACAGTTGCAAGTACAGGGCACAGATTTCTCTGTGTGTCCCCTCATGTAGGAGCATCAGTTTCGATAGACTCTCTGGATAGCCGAAGAGTGATTGACTGACCCCTTAGAATGTGGGGAAGGGTTGAAGTCCAGGGGCCCACGTACGGATACCTGGATCCACTGACCTCTAGGAGGTCTTTCAATCCACCTGGATTTCAGGTGGGGAGAAGGGAGGCAATTTGGGTCGACACAAATAGCTTCCTGGACCCAAAACCGCATGAGTACACGGACACGCACACAGACACTCATGGACTCTGACACGAACCAAAGGTTCGTGTCAGATAATAAGAAGCGAGAATAGGTTGGTTAGGTTAGGTTGGTTAGGTTAGGTTGGTTAGGTTGGTTGGTTAGGTTGGTTGGTTAAGTTGGTTGGTTGGTTAGGTTGGTTCGTTAGGTTGGTTAGGTTGGTTGGTTAGGTTGGTTGGTTAGGTTTGGTTAGGTTGGTTGGGTGGTTAGGTTAGGTTGGTTGGTTAGGTTGGTTGGTTAGGTTAGGTTGGTTGGTTAGGTAGGTTGGTTAGGTTGGCTGGTTAGGATGGTTAGGTTGGTTGGTTAGGCTGGTTGGTTGGTTAGGTTGGTTAGTTAGGCTGGTTGGTTAGGTTAGGTTGGTTAGTTTGGTTGGTTAGGTTTGTTGGTTAGGTTAGATTGCTTAGGTTGGTTGATTAGGTTGGTTGATTTGGTTGGTTGATTTTGTTGGTTGGTTAGGTTAGGTAGCTTAGGTTGGTTGACTAGGTTGGTTAGGTTGGTTGGTTTGGTTGGTTGGTTAGGTGGGTTAGGTTAGGTGGGTTGTTTGCTTAGGTTGGTTGGTTAGGTGGGATAATTAGGTTAGGTTCGTTGGTTAGGTTAGGTTGCTTAGGTTGGTTGATTAGGTTGCTTAGGTTGGTTGATTAGGTTGGTTAGGTTAGGTTGCTTAAGTTGGTTGATTAGGTTGGTTAGGTTGGTTGGTAAGATTGGTTAGGTTGGTTAGAATTAGAATTTGAGGTTAGAATTTTAGGTTAGAACAAACATAAGTATGGTTTAATAAGCAATTCAGATAATATGTACGCTTAGGTTGGTTAAGTTGGGTTGGTAGGTTGTTGGTTGGTTATTAGGGTATGTTGG
>NW_027189159.1:1295241-1351638 GCF_040958095.1 Procambarus clarkii | reverse complement strand
GTCCCCTCCTGTAGGAGCATCAGTTTCGATAGATTCTCTGGATAGCCGAAGATTGATTGACTGACCCTTTGGAATGTGGGGAAGGGTTTGAAGTCCGGGGGCCCACGGACGGATCATGGATCAACTGACCTAGGTCAGTCTTTCAATCCACCTGGATTTCAGGTGGGGAGAAGGGAGGCAATTTGGGTTGACACAATAGCTTCCTGGACCCAAAACCCCATGATTCACAGACACGGACACGCACACGGACACGCACACGGACACTCATGGACTCTGACACGAACCGAAATTCGGGTCAGATAATAAGAAGGGAGGATAGGTTGGTTAGGTTTGTTGGTTAGGTTGTTAGTTAGGTTAGGTTGCCTTGGTTGGTCGATTAGGTTGGTTGGATTGGTTGGCTGGTTAGGTTGGTTGTTGTTTGGTTAGGTTGGTTAGTTGGTTGGTTAGGTTGGTTGTTGGTTGGTTAGGTTGGTTTAGTTAGCTTAGTTAGGTTAGGTTGGTTAGGTTTGGTTTGGTTAGGTTGGTTAGAACTAGAATTAGGTTAGTTAGAATTTTAGGTTAAAACAAGCATAATTATGGTTTAGTTATCAATTTAGATAATATGTATGCTTAGGTTGGGTTGGTTAGGGTATGTTGGTAAGGTACAGGTAAGGTTGGTTATTTTGTGGTTGGTTTATATATATATATATATATATATATATATATATATATATATATATATATATATATATATATATATATATATATATATATATATATATATATATATATATATATATTATATATATAGTATATTTTGGTAGCAGTCTTTCCTGTAGACATATATTATTAAATATGACCGAAAAAGTAAGATTAATAATTCTAACACGAATTTTCTCGATCTTTCGTACTTTTCACTGTTGGTGTAATTCAAAAATCAATTCTCCAAAATTCATTATTATTTCTAGTCTGACGCGACACTTGAGCACGTTTCGTGAAACTTATTACATTTTCAAAGACTTTAGTTTACATTACACAACTGAATAGAACTTACACACTCCGATTTGTTTATATCTACATTTGAGTGAGGTGGATGGGGTGAGGTGGTATTAATAGGGTATTAATTTCATCAACACAAGACAGAACACGAACAATGGGTATTGAATGGAAGTGATTGTAGAAAGCCTATTGGTCCATATTTCTTGATGCTTCTATATTGGAGCGGAGTCTTGAGGTGGGTAGTGTACGAAAGATAGAGAAAATTCGTGTTAGAATTATTAATCTTACTTTTTCGGTCATATATAATAATATATATATATATATATATATATATATATATATATTATATATATATATATAATTTAGGTTAGGTTAGTTTAGGCTAGGAAATTGGCTACGTTTGTAGAAATAGAAATAGGTAAAAAAATAAAAAAAATGAATAGAGTATAAATAAATTATAAATTATTTAAAAACAATAATTAAGATAAAGAGAAAAAAATAGCTGGAATTTTAGGTAACGTTTCTTATCACCGAATGCCTCTGTTCACCTAGCAGTAAATAGGTATCCAGGAGTTGGTTAGGTTAGTTTTGGCTAGGAAATCAGCTAGGTTTGGAGGGTTAGGTTAGGTTAGGTTATTTTAGGGTAGGAAATAGGCTATGTTTGTAGAAATAGTAATAGAAAGAGGGCTGTAATTGTAGGTAGCGTTTCCTATCACCGAACGCCTCTATTCACCTAGCAGTAAATAGGTATCAAGAAGTTAGTTAGTTAGGTTAGTTTAGATAAGGTTAGGTTAGGTTAAATTAGGTTAGGTTAGGTTAGTTATTGCTAGGAAATAGGCTAGGTTTGTAGAAATAGAAATAGGGCTGTAACTGTTGGTAGCGTTTCTTATCACCGAATGCCTCTGTTCATCTAGCAGTAAATAGGTATCCAAAAGTTAGTTAGTTAGGTTAGTTTAGATATGGTTAGGTTAGGTTAGATTAGGTTAGGTTAGTTTTGGCTAGGAAATGGGCTAGGTTAGTTTTGGCTAGGAAATAGGCTAGGTTTGTAGAAATAGAAAGAGGGCTGTAACTGTTGGTAGCGTTTCTTATCAGCGAATGCCCCTGTTCACCTAGCAGTAAATAGGTATCCAGGAGTTAGTAAGCAAGCTACTTGGGGCGTGGTGAGTGAGGGTTAGTTAGTCAGTCCCTAGTTGGACATTGTGGGGTGGTGGGTGTTGGAGACCACTATATAAGCGTAACATGTATAAAATGCCTGTCTGCCTGTCCCCCGACTCAATGATGTTACACGTATTGACTAAATGAAGCCTAAGAGAGCATATGCAAGGCCTAGGATGAGGTATTTGTCAGCAGCAGCAGCAACTTGTGCGAGATCAATGGCAGCGGCGGCATCCCATCCTTTTCTATTTTGGAGCAACAGTAGTAGTAGTAGTAGTAGAAGTAGTAGTAGTCCATTTGTTGTTGGTTAATTTGACTAAATAGTTGCAATAAGTACTATCATTAATGGAGAATTGGCTGCTATGTACCTCCGCCTGCCTGCCCGCCCGCCGCAGTTACCATTATCTTGACTCACTCACTCACATGTGATTAGTTACTACTTGTATACAATAGCAACAGCCATACTACCTACCTACCACCTTGAGAACACTGCGTCTCGTCCCATGCATCAGTCAGGTTAAGCACCGTTGAATTTGGTTAGTACATGGATGGGTGACCTGCCTGGGAACACCAACTGCTGCTGATTGTATACATATTTGGGCAGTCTCCGTGGGTCAGTGTGTGTGTGTGTGTGTACATGAATGTCGCACATGGAAATGTGTACATGCCATTTTAATAATAGTTTACCATCCATGAAGAAAACGTCTACCTATATGTCAGTCCATTGGCTCTCTCGCGCCGGCCGGCTGGCCTACCTACCTGCTAAAATTTGTCCACTCAATATGCTGTTGAATATCTATCTCCAGTGATCACTTACCCTTAATTCCTACATTATTAACCAAATGATCTCATTAACAAATCTTTACACATTTCAACCACCTACCTTCCTGCTAACATCAATCACAACAAATAATACACTCAACTCAGTCCTAAACACTTTTCTTATTCCTTCCTCAACACTTCGCTCTATATAACCTATCTTACAAAATAAATTTAAATACCTAACTGCCAACTCATCCCCCCGCCCCCCCCCCAACTACACTTCCCAAGGTAGCATCTCAGGACCCCTCCCCCCCCCCCCACCGTGACCCCCTCCCAAACCAACACCCCCCCCCCCCACAATGGAGGCCGCCGTACCCCTAACCCCCCCCATACCACCGCCTCCACAACCCCACAACACACCCCACCCCCAACACAGAAAATGACGGCCACAACGCTATATTTAACCAGCCAAAATCTTCGTTTCTTCCCCTATGTACTATTTATTCTTGAAATAAAACGAAGAAAAAAACAAACCGGATTTTCCTTCCCTAGTAAAACATATATTTTATAGAACGAGACATAAAATAGCACATATTAGATATTGGATTGCTTGTTTACCATTCTCAAACTTATTTGGAAACACCACACTAATTATTAATTAATACATACTTTTGAACACACACACACACACACACTGTCAGTTAGCCTAAATTCTCCAATATTCATTCATAAAACTGCTTCACGGGACTGCAACCTCATCAAACAAAGCTGTCAGGTATTTCTAACTGACAACACAAATTAACAACTTCACATTTCAATCATGGCAACTGTTCATGAATAGACACTAACTAACCTTGCTATGAGATATAAATACAAGTGCCAAATTTGATTCAGAAGGCAACTCCAGCGTGGCCTAGTCGGATAGAACATGTTCTTAATCCGGACAGACCTGCGTTCGAGCCTGTCGGAATGGTTGCAAGTACAGGGCACAGATTTCTCTGTGTGTCCCCTCCTGTAGGAGCATCAGTTTCGATAGATTCTCTGGATAGCCGAAGATTGATTGACTGACCCTTTGGAATGTGGGGAAGGGTTGAAGTCCGGGGGCCCACGGACGGATACATGGATCAACTGACCTAGGTCAGGTCTTTCAATCCACCTGGATTTCAGGTGGGGAGAAGGGAGGCAATTTGGGTTGACACAAATAGCTTCCTGGACCCAAAACCCCATGGATTCACAGACACGGACACGCACACGGACACGCACACGGACACTCATGGACTCTGACACGAACCGAAAATTCGGGTCAGATAATAAGAAGGGAGGATAGGTTGGTTAGGTTTGTGGTTAGGTTGTTGTTAGTTAGGTTAGGTTGCCTTGGTTGGTCGATTAGGTTGGTTGGATTGGTTGGCTGGTTAGGTTGGTTGGTTGTTTGGTTAGGTTGGTTAGGTTGGTTGGTTAGGTTGGTTGGTTAGGTTGGTTAGTTAGCTTAGTTAGTTGGTTAGGTTGGTTGGTTTGGTTAGGTTGGTTAGAACTAGAATTAGGTTAGTTAGAATTTTAGGTTAAAACAAGCATAATTATGGTTTAGTTATCAATTTAGATAATATGTATGCTTAGGTTGGGTTGGTTAGGGTATGTTGGTAAGGTACAGGTAAGGTTGGTTTTTTGTGGTTGGTTTATATATATATATATATATATATATATATATATATATATATATATATATATATATATATATATATATATATATATATATTATATATATTAGTATATTTTGGTAGCAGTCTTTCCTGTAGACATATATTATTAAATATGACCGAAAAAGTAAGATTAATAATTCTAACACGAATTTTCTCGATCTTTCGTACTTTTCACTGTTGGTGGTAATTCAAAAATCAATTCTCCAAAATTCATTATTATTTCTAGTCTGACGCGACACTTGAGCACGTTTCGTGAAACTTATTACATTTTCAAAGACTTTAGTTTACACATACACAACTGAATAGAACTTACACATCTCCGATTTGTTTATATCTACATTTGAGTGAGGTGGATGGGGTGAGGTGGTATTAATAGGGTATTAATTTCATCAACACAAGACAGAACACGAAACAATGGGTATTGAATGGAAGTGATTGTAGAAAGCCTATTGGTCCATATTTCTTGATGCTTCTATATTGGAGCGGAGTCTTGAGGTGGGTAGTGTACGAAAGATCGAGAAAATTCGTGTTAGAATTATTAATCTTACTTTTTCGGTCATATATATAATATATATATATATATATATATATATATATATATATATATATATATATATATATATATTTAGGTTAGGTTAGTTTAGGCTAGGAAATTGGCTACGTTTGTAGAAATAGAAATAGGTAAAAAAAAAAAAAAATGAATAGAGTATAAATAAATTATAAATTATTTAAAAACAATAATTAAGATAAAGAGAAAAAAATAGCTGGAATTTTAGGTAACGTTTCTTATCACCGAATGCCTCTGTTCACCTAGCAGTAAATAGGTATCCAGGAGTTGGTTAGGTTAGTTTTGGCTAGGAAATCAGCTAGGTTTGGAGGGTTAGGTTAGGTTAGGTTATTTTAGGGTAGGAAATAGGCTATGTTTGTAGAAATAGTAATAGAAAGAGGGCTGTAATTGTAGGTAGCGTTTCCTATCACCGAACGCCTCTATTCACCTAGCAGTAAATAGGTATCAAGAAGTTAGTTAGTTAGGTTAGTTTAGATAAGGTTAGGTTAGGTTAAATTAGGTTAGGTTAGGTTAGTTATTGCTAGGAAATAGGCTAGGTTTGTAGAAATAGAAATAGGGCTGTAACTGTTGGTAGCGTTTCTTATCACCGAATGCCTCTGTTCATCTAGCAGTAAATAGGTATCCAAAAGTTAGTTAGTTAGGTTAGTTTAGATATGGTTAGGTTAGGTTAGATTAGGTTAGGTTAGTTTTGGCTAGGAAATGGGCTAGGTTAGTTTTGGCTAGGAAATAGGCTAGGTTTGTAGAAATAGAAAGAGGGCTGTAACTGTTGGTAGCGTTTCTTATCAGCGAATGCCCCTGTTCACCTAGCAGTAAATAGGTATCCAGGAGTTAGTAAGCAAGCTACTTGGGGCGTGGTGAGTGAGGGTTAGTTAGTCAGTCCCTAGTTGGACATTGTGGGGTGGTGGGTGTTGGAGACCACTATATAAGCGTAACATGTATAAAATGCCTGTCTGCCTGTCCCCCGACTCAATGATGTTACACGTATTGACTAAATGAAGCCTAAGAGAGCATATGCAAGGCCTAGGATGAGGTATTTGTCAGCAGCAGCAGCAACTTGTGCGAGATCAATGGCAGCGGCGGCATCCCATCCTTTTCTATTTTGGAGCAACAGTAGTAGTAGTAGTAGTAGTAGAAGTAGTAGTAGTCCATTTGTTGTTGGTTAATTTGACTAAATAGTTGCAATAAGTACTATCATTAATGGAGAATTGGCTGCTATGTACCTCCGCCTGCCTGCCCGCCCGCCGCAGTTACCATTATCTTGACTCACTCACTCACATGTGATTAGTTACTACTTGTATACAATAGCAACAGCCATACTACCTACCTACCACCTTGAGAACACTGCGTCTCGTCCCATGCATCAGTCAGGTTAAGCACCGTTGAATTTGGTTAGTACATGGATGGGTGACCTGCCTGGGAACACCAACTGCTGCTGATTGTATACATATTTGGGCAGTCTCCGTGGGTCAGTGTGTGTGTGTGTGTACATGAATGTCGCACATGGAAATGTGTACATGCCATTTTAATAATAGTTTACCATCCATGAAGAAAACGTCTACCTATATGTCAGTCCATTGGCTCTCTCTGCCGGCCGGCTGGCCTACCTACCTGCTAAAATTTGTCCACTCAATATGCTGTTGAATATCTATCTCCAGTGATCACTTACCCTTAATTCCTACATTATTAACCAAATGATCTCATTAACAAATCTTTACACATTTCAACCACCTACCTTCCTGCTAACATCAATCACAACAAATAATACACTCAACTCAGTCCTAAACACTTTTCTTATTCCTTCCTCAACACTTCGCTCTATATAACCTATCTTACAAAATAAATTTAAATACCTAACTGCCAACTCATCCCCCCGCCCCCCCCCCAACTACACTTCCCAAGGTAGCATCTCAGGACCCCTCCCCCCCCCCCCACCGTGACCCCCTCCCAAACCAACACCCCCCCCCCCCCCACAATGGAGGCCGCCGTACCCCTAACCCCCCCCATACCACCGCCTCCACAACCCCACAACACACCCCACCCCCAACACAGAAAATGACGGCCACAACGCTATATTTAACCAGCCAAAATCTTCGTTTCTTCCCCTATGTACTATTTATTCTTGAAATAAAACGAAGAAAAAAACAAACCGGATTTTCCTTCCCTAGTAAAACATATATTTTATAGAACGAGACATAAAATAGCACATATTAGATATTGGATTGCTTGTTTACCATTCTCAAACTTATTTGGAAACACCACACTAATTATTAATTAATACATACTTTTGAACACACACACACACACACACATGTCAGTTAGCCTAAATTCTCCAATATTCATTCATAAAACTGCTTCACGGGACTGCAACCTCATCAAACAAAGCTGTCAGGTATTTCTAACTGACAACACAAATTAACAACTTCACATTTCAATCATGGCAACTGTTCATGAATAGACACTAACTAACCTTGCTATGAGATATAAATACAAGTGCCAAATTTGATTCAGAAGGCAACTCCAGCGTGGCCTAGTCGGATAGAACATGTTCTTAATCCGGACAGACCTGCGTTCGAGCCTGTCGGAATGGTTGCAAGTACAGGGCACAGATTTCTCTGTGTGTCCCCTCCTGTAGGAGCATCAGTTTCGATAGATTCTCTGGATAGCCGAAGATTGATTGACTGACCCTTTGGAATGTGGGGAAGGGTTGAAGTCCGGGGGCCCACGGACGGATACATGGATCAACTGACCTAGGTCAGGTCTTTCAATCCACCTGGATTTCAGGTGGGGAGAAGGGAGGCAATTTGGGTTGACACAAATAGCTTCCTGGACCCAAAACCCCATGGATTCACAGACACGGACACGCACACGGACACGCACACGGACACTCATGGACTCTGACACGAACCGAAAATTCGGGTCAGATAATAAGAAGGGAGGATAGGTTGGTTAGGTTTGTTGGTTAGGTTGGTTAGTTAGGTTAGGTTGCCTTGGTTGGTCGATTAGGTTGGTTGGATTGGTTGGCTGGTTAGGTTGGTTGGTTGTTTGGTTAGGTTGGTTAGGTTGGTTGGTTAGGTTGGTTGGTTAGGTTGGTTAGTTAGCTTAGTTAGGTTAGTTGGTTAGGTTGGTTGGTTTGGTTAGGTTGGTTAGAACTAGAATTAGGTTAGTTAGAATTTTAGGTTAAAACAAGCATAATTATGGTTTAGTTATCAATTTAGATAATATGTATGCTTAGGTTGGGTTGGTTAGGGTATGTTGGTAAGGTACAGGTAAGGTTGGTTATTTTGTGGTTGGTTTATATATATATATATATATATATATATATATATATATATATATATATATATATATATATATATATATATATATATATATATATATATATTATATTTTGGTAGCAGTCTTTCCTGTAGACATATATTATTAAATATGACCGAAAAAGTAAGATTAATAATTCTAACACGAATTTTCTCGATCTTTCGTACTTTTCACTGTTGGTGGTAATTCAAAAATCAATTCTCCAAAATTCATTATTATTTCTAGTCTGACGCGACACTTGAGCACGTTTCGTGAAACTTATTACATTTTCAAAGACTTTAGTTTACACATACACAACTGAATAGAACTTACACATCTCCGATTTGTTTATATCTACATTTGAGTGAGGTGGATGGGGTGAGGTGGTATTAATAGGGTATTAATTTCATCAACACAAGACAGAACACGAAACAATGGGTATTGAATGGAAGTGATTGTAGAAAGCCTATTGGTCCATATTTCTTGATGCTTCTATATTGGAGCGGAGTCTTGAGGTGGGTAGTGTACGAAAGATCGAGAAAATTCGTGTTAGAATTATTAATCTTACTTTTTCGGTCATATATAATAATATATATATATATATATATATATATATATATATATATATATATATATATATATAGGTTAGGTTAGTTTAGGCTAGGAAATTGGCTACGTTTGTAGAAATAGAAATAGGTAAAAAAATAAAAAAAAATGAATAGAGTATAAATAAATTATAAATTATTTAAAAACAATAATTAATAAAGAGAAAAAAATAGCTGGAATTTTAGGTAACGTTTCTTATCACCGAATGCCTCTGTTCACCTAGCAGTAAATAGGTATCCAGGAGTTGGTTAGGTTAGTTTTGGCTAGGAAATCAGCTAGGTTTGGAGGGTTAGGTTAGGTTAGGTTATTTTAGGGTAGGAAATAGGCTATGTTTGTAGAAATAGTAATAGAAAGAGGGCTGTAATTGTAGGTAGCGTTTCCTATCACCGAACGCCTCTATTCACCTAGCAGTAAATAGGTATCAAGAAGTTAGTTAGTTAGGTTAGTTTAGATAAGGTTAGGTTAGGTTAAATTAGGTTAGGTTAGGTTAGTTATTGCTAGGAAATAGGCTAGGTTTGTAGAAATAGAAATAGGGCTGTAACTGTTGGTAGCGTTTCTTATCACCGAATGCCTCTGTTCATCTAGCAGTAAATAGGTATCCAAAAGTTAGTTAGTTAGGTTAGTTTAGATATGGTTAGGTTAGGTTAGATTAGGTTAGGTTAGTTTTGGCTAGGAAATGGGCTAGGTTAGTTTTGGCTAGGAAATAGGCTAGGTTTGTAGAAATAGAAAGAGGGCTGTAACTGTTGGTAGCGTTTCTTATCAGCGAATGCCCCTGTTCACCTAGCAGTAAATAGGTATCCAGGAGTTAGTAAGCAAGCTACTTGGGGCGTGGTGAGTGAGGGTTAGTTAGTCAGTCCCTAGTTGGACATTGTGGGGTGGTGGGTGTTGGAGACCACTATATAAGCGTAACATGTATAAAATGCCTGTCTGCCTGTCCCCCGACTCAATGATGTTACACGTATTGACTAAATGAAGCCTAAGAGAGCATATGCAAGGCCTAGGATGAGGTATTTGTCAGCAGCAGCAGCAACTTGTGCGAGATCAATGGCAGCGGCGGCATCCCATCCTTTTCTATTTTGGAGCAACAGTAGTAGTAGTAGTAGTAGTAGAAGTAGTAGTAGTCCATTTGTTGTTGGTTAATTTGACTAAATAGTTGCAATAAGTACTATCATTAATGGAGAATTAACTGCTATGTACCTCCGCCTGCCTGCCCGCCCGCCGCAGTTACCATTATCTTGACTCACTCACTCACATGTGATTAGTTACTACTTGTATACAATAGCAACAGCCATACTACCTACCTACCACCTTGAGAACACTGCGTCTCGTCCCATGCATCAGTCAGGTTAAGCACCGTTGAATTTGGTTAGTACATGGATGGGTGACCTGCCTGGGAACACCAACTGCTGCTGATTGTATACATATTTGGGCAGTCTCCGTGGGTCAGTGTGTGTGTGTGTGTACATGAATGTCGCACATGGAAATGTGTACATGCCATTTTAATAATAGTTTACCATCCATGAAGAAAACGTCTACCTATATGTCAGTCCATTGGCTCTCTCTGCCGGCCGGCTGGCCTACCTACCTGCTAAAATTTGTCCACTCAATATGCTGTTGAATATCTATCTCCAGTGATCACTTACCCTTAATTCCTACATTATTAACCAAATGATCTCATTAACAAATCTTTACACATTTCAACCACCTACCTTCCTGCTAACATCAATCACAACAAATAATACACTCAACTCAGTCCTAAACACTTTTCTTATTCCTTCCTCAACACTTCGCTCTATATAACCTATCTTACAAAATAAATTTAAATACCTAACTGCCAACTCATCCCCCCGCCCCCCCCCCAACTACACTTCCCAAGGTAGCATCTCAGGACCCCTCCCCCCCCCCCCCCGTGACCCCCTCCCAAACCAACACCCCCCCCCCCCACAATGGAGGCCGCCGTACCCCTAACCCCCCCCATACCACCGCCTCCACAACCCCACAACACACCCCACCCCCAACACAGAAAATGACGGCCACAACGCTATATTTAACCAGCCAAAATCTTCGTTTCTTCCCCTATGTACTATTTATTCTTGAAATAAAACGAAGAAAAAAACAAACCGGATTTTCCTTCCCTAGTAAAACATATATTTTATAGAACGAGACATAAAATAGCACATATTAGATATTGGATTGCTTGTTTACCATTCTCAAACTTATTTGGAAACACCACACTAATTATTAATTAATACATACTTTTGAACACACACACACACACACACACATGTCAGTTAGCCTAAATTCTCCAATATTCATTCATAAAACTGCTTCACGGGACTGCAACCTCATCAAACAAAGCTGTCAGGTATTTCTAACTGACAACACAAATTAACAACTTCACATTTCAATCATGGCAACTGTTCATGAATAGACACTAACTAACCTTGCTATGAGATATAAATACAAGTGCCAAATTTGATTCAGAAGGCAACTCCAGCGTGGCCTAGTCGGATAGAACATGTTCTTAATCCGGACAGACCTGCGTTCGAGCCTGTCGGAATGGTTGCAAGTACAGGGCACAGATTTCTCTGTGTGTCCCCTCCTGTAGGAGCATCAGTTTCGATAGATTCTCTGGATAGCCGAAGATTGATTGACTGAACCCTTTGGAATGTGGGGAAGGGTTGAAGTCCGGGGGCCCACGGACGGATACATGGATCAACTGACCTAGGTCAGGTCTTTCATCCACCTGGATTTCAGGTGGGGAGAAGGGAGGCAATTTGGGTTGACACAAATAGCTTCCTGGACCCAAAACCCCATGGATTCACAGACACGGACACGCACACGGACACGCAACACGGACACTCATGGACTCTGACACGAACCGAAATTCGGGTCAGATAATAAGAAGGGAGGATAGTGTTGGTTAGGTTTGTTGGTTAGGTTGGTTAGTTAGGTTAGGTTGCCTTGGTTGGTCGATTAGGTTGGTTGGATTGGTTGGCTGGTTAGGTTGGTTGGTTGTTTGGTAGGTTGGTTAGGTTGGTTGGTTAGGTTGGTTGGTTAGGTTGGTTAGTTAGCTTAGTTAGGTTAGTTGGTTAGGTTGGTTGGTTTGGTTAGGTATGGTTAGAACTAGAAGTTAGGTTAGTTAGAATTTTAGGTTAAAACAAGCATAATTATGGTTTAGTTATCAATTTAGATAATATGTATGCTTAGGTTGGGTTGGTTAGGGTATGTTGGTAAGGTAACAGGTAAGGTTGGTTATTTTGTGGTTGGTTATATATAGATATATATAATATATATATATATATATATCTAGTATATATATATATATATATATATATTATATATTATCTATATATATATATATATATATATTAGTTATTTTGGTAGCAGTCTTTCCTGTAGACATATATTATTAAATATGACCGAAAAAGTAAGATTAATAATTCTAACACGAATTTCTCGATCTTTCGTACTTTTCACTGTTGGTGGTAATTCAAAAATCAATTCTCCAAAATTCATTATTATTTCTAGTCTGACGCGACACTTGAGCACGTTTCGTGAAACTTATTACATTTTCAAAGACTTTAGTTTACACATACACAACTGAATAGAACTTACACATCTCCGATTTGTTTATATCTACATTTGAGTGAGGTGGATGGGGTGAGGTGGTATTAATAGGGTATTAATTTCATCAACACAAGACAGAACACGAAAACAATGGGTATTGAATGGAAGTGATTGTAGAAAGCCTATTGGTCCATATTTCTTGATGCTTCTATATTGGAGCGGAGTCTTGAGGTGGGTAGTGTACGAAAAGATCGAGAAAATTCGTGTTAGAATTATTAATCTTACTTTTCGGTCATATATAATAATATATAGCTATATTATATATATAATATATATATAATATATATATATAGATATATATTTAGGTTAGGTTAGTTTTAGGCTAGGAAATTGGCTACGTTTTGTAGAAATAGAAATAGTAAAAAAATAAAAAAAAAATGAATAGAGTATAAATAAATTATAATTATTTAAAAACAATAATTAAGATAAAGAGAAAAAATAGCTGGAATTTTAGGTAACGTTTCTTATCACCGAATGCCTCTGTTCACCTAGCAGTAAATAGGTATCCAGGAGTTGGTTAGGTTAGTTTTGGCTAGGAAATCAGCTAGGTTTGGAGGGTTAGGTTAGGTTAGGTTATTTTAGGGTAGGAAATAGGCTATGTTTGTAGAAATAGTATAGCAAAGAGGGCTGTAATTGTAGGTAGCGTTTCCTATCACCGAACGCCTCTATTCACCTAGCAGTAAATAGGTATCAAGAAGGTTAGTTAGTTAGGTTAGTTTAGATAAGGTTAGGTTAGGTTAAATTAGGTTAGGTTAGGTTAGTTATTGCTAGGAAATAGGCTAGGTTTGTAGAAATAGAAAT
Source organism: Procambarus clarkii (assembly GCF_040958095.1). Taxonomy (NCBI): domain Eukaryota; kingdom Metazoa; phylum Arthropoda; class Malacostraca; order Decapoda; family Cambaridae; genus Procambarus; species Procambarus clarkii. The sequence goes on along the minus strand of NW_027189159.1, from coordinate 1,338,147 downwards.
AGGGCTGTAACTGTTGGTAGCGTTTCTTATCACCGAATGCCTCTGTTCATCTAGCAGTAAATAGGTATCCAAAAGTTAGTTAGTTAGGTTAGTTTAGATATGGTTAGGTTAGGTTAGATTAGGTTAGGTTAGTTTTGGCTAGGAAATGGGCTAGGTTAGTTTGGCTAGGAAATAGGCTAGGTTTGTAGAAATAGAAAGAGGGCTGTAACTGTTGGTAGCGTTTCTTATCAGCGAATGCCCCTGTTCACCTAGCAGTAAATAGGTATCCAGGAGTTAGTAAGCAGCTACTTGGGGCGTGGTGAGTGAGGGTTAGTTAGTCAGTCCCTAGTTGGACATTGTGGGGTGGTGGGTGTTGGAGACCACTATATAAGCGTAACATGTATAAAATGCCTGTCTGCCTGTCCCCCGACTCAATGATGTTACACGTATTGACTAAATGAAGCCTAAGAGAGCATATGCAGGCCTAGGATGAGGTATTTGTCAGCAGCAGCAGCAACTTGTGCGAGATCAATGGCAGCGGCGGCATCCCATCCTTTTCTATTTTGGAGGCAACAGTAGTAGTAGTAGTAGTAGTAGAAAGTAGTAGTAGTCCATTTGTTGTTGGTTAATTTGACTAAATAGTTGCAATAAAGTACTATCATTAATGGAGAATTACTGCTATGTACCTCCGCCTGCCTGCCCGCCCGCCGCAGTTACCATTATCTTGACTCAACTCACTCACATGTGATTAGTTACTACTTGTATACAATAGCAACAGCCATACTACCTACCTACCACCTTGAGAACACTGCGTCTCGTCCCATGCATCAGTCAGGTTAAGCACCGTTGAATTTGGTTAGTACATGGATGGGTGACCTGCCTGGGAACACCAACTGCTGCTGATTGTATACATATTTGGGCAGTCTCCGTGGGTCAGTGTGTGTGTGTGTGTACATGAATGTCGCACATGGAAATGTGTACATGCCATTTTAATAATAGTTTACCATCCATGAAGAAAACGTCTACCTATATGTCAGTCCATTGGCTCTCTCTGCCGGCCGGCTGGCCTACCTACCTGCTAAAAATTTGTCCACTCAATATGCTGTTGAATATCTATCTCCAGTGATCACTTACCCTTAATTCCTACATTATTAACCAAAATGATCTCATTAACAAAATCTTTACACATTTCAACCACCTACCTTCCTGCTAACATCAATCACAACAAATAATACACTCAACTCAGTCCTAAACACTTTTCTTATTCCTTCCTCAACACTTCGCTCTATATAACCTATCTTACAAAAATAAATTTAAATACCTAACTGCCAACTCATCCCCCCGCCCCCCCCCCCCAACTACACTTCCCAAGGTAGCATCTCAGGACCCCCTCCCCCCACCCCCCCACCGTGACCCCCTCCCAAACCAACACCCCCCCCCCCCACAATGGAGGCCGCCGTACCCCTAACCCCCCCCATACCACCGCCTCCACAACCCACAACACACCCCACCCCCAACACAGAAAATGACGGCCACAACGCTATATTTAACCAGCCAAAATCTTCGTTTCTTCCCTATGTACTATTTATTCTTGAAATAAAACGAAGAAAAAAAACAAACCGGATTTTCCTTCCCTAGTAAAACATATATTTTATAGAACGAGACATAAAATAGCACATATTAGATATTGGATTGCTTGTTTACCATTCTCAAACTTATTTGGAAACACCACACTAATTATTAATTAATACATACTTTTGAACACACACACACACACACACTGTCAGTTAGCCTAAATTCTCCAATATTCATTCATAAAACTGCTTCACGGGACTGCAACCTCATCAAACAAAGCTGTCAGGGTATTTCTAACTGACAACACAAATTAACAACTTCACATTTCAATCATGGCAACTGTTCATGAATAGACACTAACTAACCTTGCTATGAGATATAAATACAAGTGCCAAATTTGATTCAGAAGGCAACTCCAGCGTGGCCTAGTCGGATAGAACATGTTCTTAATCCGGACAGACCTGCGTTCGAGCCTGTCGGAATGGTTGCAAGTACAGGGCACAGATTTCTCTGTGTGTCCCCTCCTGTAGGAGCATCAGTTTCGATAGATTCTCTGGATAGCCGAAGATTGATTGACTGACCCTTGGAATGTGGGGAAGGGTTGAAGTCCGGGGGCCCACGGACGGATACATGGATCACTGACCTAGGTCAGGTCTTTCAATCCACCTGGATTTCAGGTGGGGAGAAGGGAGGCAATTTGGGTTGACACAAATAGCTTCCTGGACCCAAAACCCCATGGATTCACAGACACGGACACGCACACGGGACACGCACACGGACACTCATGGACTCTGACACGAACCGAAAATTCGGGTCAGATAATAAGAAGGGAGGATAGGTTGGTTAGGTTTGTTGGTTAGGTTGGTTAGTTAGGTTAGGTTGCCTTGGTTGGTCGATTAGGTTGGTTGGATTGGTTGGCTGTTAGGTTGGTTGGTTGTTTGGTTAGGTTGGTTAGGTTGGTTGGTTAGGTTGGTTGGTTAGGTTGGTTAGTTAGCTTAGTTTAGGTTAGTTGGTTAGGTTGGTTGGTTTGGTTAGGTTGGTTAGAACTAGAATTAGGTTAGTTAGAATTTTAGGGTTAAAACAAGCATAATTATGGTTTAGTTATCAATTTAGATAATATGTATGCTTAGGTTGGGTTGGTTAGGGTATGTTGGTAAGGTACAGGTAAGGTTGGTTATTTTGTGGTTGGTTTATATATATATATAGATATATATATATATATATATATATATATATATATATATATATATATTATATATATATATATATATTATATATATTAGTATATTTGGTAGCAGTCCTTTCCTGTAGACATATATTATTAAATATGACCGAAAAAGTAAGATTAATAATTCTAACACGAATTTTCTCGATCTTTCGTACTTTTCACTGTTGGTGGTAATTCAAAAATCAATTCTCCAAAATTCATTATTATTTCTAGTCTGACGCGACACTTGAGCACGTTTCGTGAAACTTATTACATTTTCAAAGACTTTAGTTTACACATACACAACTGAATAGAACTTACACATCTCCGATTTGTTTATATCTACATTGGAGTGAGGTGGATGGGGTGAGGTGGTATTAATAGGGTATTAATTTCATCAACACCAAGACAGAACACGAAACCATGGGTATTGAATGGAAGTGATTGTAGAAAGCCTATTGGTCCATATTTCTTGATGCTTCTATATTGGAGCGGAGTCTTGAGGTGGGTAGTGTACGAAAGATCGAGAAAATTCGTGTTAGAATTATTAATCTTACTTTTTCGGTCATATATAGTAATATATATATTATATATATATATATATATATTTGATATATATATATATATATTATAGGTTAGGTTAGTTTAGGCTAGGAAATTGGCTACGTTTGTAGAAATAGAATAGGTAAAAAAAATAAAAAAAAATGAATAGAGTAATAATAAATTATAATTATTTAAAAAACAATAATTAAAATAAAGAGAAAAAAATAGCTGGAATTTAGGTAACGTTTCTTATCACCGAATGCCTCTGTTCACCTAGCAGTAAATAGGTATCCAGGAGTTGGTTAGGTTAGTTTTTGGCTAGGAAATCAGCTAGGTTTGGAGGGTTAGGTTAGGTTAGGTTATTTTAGGGTAGGAATAGGCTATGTTTGTAGAAATAGTAATAGAAAGAGGGCTGTAATTGTAGGTAGCGTTTCCTATCACCCGGAACGCCTCTATTCACCTAGCAGTAAATAGGTATCAGAGTTAGTTAGTTAGGTTATTTAGATAAGGTTTAGGTTAGGTTAAATTAGGTTAGGTTAGGTTAGTTATTGCTAGGAAATAGGCTAGGTTTGTAGAATAGAAATAGGGCTGTAACTGTTGGTAGCGTTTCTTATCACCGAATGCCTCTGTTCATCTAGCAGTAAATAGGTATCCAAAAGTTAGTTAGTTAGGTTAGTTTAGATATGGTTAGGTTAGGTTAGATTAGGTTAGGTTAGTTTTGGCTAGGAAATGGGCTAGGTAGTTTTGGCTAGGAAATAGGCTAGGTTTGTAGAAATAGAAAGAGGGCTGTAACTGTTGGTAGCGTTTCTTATCAGCGAATGCCCCTGTTCACCTAGCAGTAAATAGGTATCCAGGAGTTAGTAAGCAAGCTACTTGGGGCGTGGTGAGTGAGGGTTAGTTAGTCAGTCCCTAGTTGGACATTGTGGGGTGGTGGGTGTTGGAGACCACTATATAAGCGTAACATGTATAAAATGCCTGTCTGCCTGTCCCCCGACTCAATGATGTTACACGTATTGACTAAATGAAGCCTAAGAGAGCATATGCAAGGCCTAGGATGAGGTATTTGTCAGGCAGCAGCAGCAACTTGTGCGAGATCAATGGCAGCGGCGGCATCCCATCCTTTTCTATTTGGAGCAACAGTAGTAGTAGTAGTAGTAGTAGAAGTAGTAGTAGTCCATTTGTGTTGGTTAATTTGATTAAATAGTTGCAATAAGTACTATCATTAATGGAGAATTAGCTGCTATGTACCTCCGCCTGCCCTGCCCGCCCGCCGCAGTTACCATTATCTTGACTCACCTCACTCACATGTGATTAGTTTACTACTTGTATACAATAGCAACAGCCATACTACCTACCTACCACCTTGAGAACACTGCGTCTCGTCCCATGCATCAGTCAGGTTAAGCACCGTTGAATTTGGTTAGTACATGGATGGGTGACCTGCCTGGGAACACCAACTGCTGCTGATTGTATACATATTTGGGCAGTCCTCCGTGGGTCAGTGTGGTGTGTGTGTGTACATGAATGTCGCACATGGAAATGTGTACATGCCATTTTAATAATAGTTTACCATCCATGAAGAAAACGTCCTACCTATATGTCAGTCCATTGGCTCTCTCCTCTGCCGGCCGGCTGGCCTACCTACCTGCTAAAATTTGTCCACTCAATATGCTGTTGGAATATCTATCTCCAGTGATCACTTAACCCTTAATTCCTACATTATTAACCAAATGATCTCATTAACAATCTTTACACATTTCAACCACCTACCTTCCTGCTAACATCAATCACAACAAATAATACACTCAACTCAGTCCTAAACACTTTTCTTATTCCTTCCCTCAACACTTCGCTCTATATAACCTATCTTACAAAAATAAATTTAAATACCTAACTGCCAACTCATCCCCCCCCCCCCCCCCAACTACACTTCCCAAGGTAGCATCTCAGGACCCCTCCCCCCCCCCCACCGTGACCCCCTCCCAAACCAACACCCCCCCCCCCCACAATGGAGGCCGCCGTACCCCTAACCCCCCCCATACCACCGCCTCCACAACCCCACAACACACCCCACCCCCAACACAGAAAATGACGGCCACAACGCTATATTTAACCAGCCAAAATCTTCGTTTCTTCCCCTATGTACTATTTATTCTTGAAATAAAACGAAGAAAAAAACAAACCGGATTTTCCTTCCCTAGTAAAACATATATTTTATAGAACGAGACATAAAATAGCACATATTAGATATTGGATTGCTTGTTTACCATTCTCAAACTTATTTGGAAACACCACACTAATTATTAATTAATACATACTTTTGAACACACACACACACACACACATGTCAGTTAGCCTAAATTCTCCAATATTCATTCATAAAACTGCTTCACGGGACTGCAACCTCATCAAACAAAGCTGTCAGGTATTTCTAACTGACAACACAAATTAACAACTTCACATTTCAATCATGGCAACTGTTCATGAATAGACACTAACTAACCTTGCTATGAGATATAAATACAAGTGCCAAATTTGATTCAGAAGGCAACTCCAGCGTGGCCTAGTCGGATAGAACATGTTCTTAATCCGGACAGACCTGCGTTCGAGCCTGTCGGAATGGTTGCAAGTACAGGGCACAGATTTCTCTGTGTGTCCCCTCCTGTAGGAGCATCAGTTTCGATAGATTCTCTGGATAGCCGAAGATTGATTGACTGACCCTTTGGAATGTGGGGAAGGGTTGAAGTCCGGGGGCCCACGGACGGATACATGGATCAACTGACCTAGGTCAGGTCTTTCAATCCACCTGGATTTCAGGTGGGGAGAAGGGAGGCAATTTGGGTTGACACAAATAGCTTCCTGGACCCAAAACCCCATGGATTCACAGACACGGACACGCACACGGACACGCACACGGACACTCATGGACTCTGACACGAACCGAAAATTCGGGTCAGATAATAAGAAGGGAGGATAGGTTGGTTAGGTTTGTTGGTTAGGTTGGTTAGTTAGGTTAGGTTGCCTTGGTTGGTCGATTAGGTTGGTTGGATTGGTTGGCTGGTTAGGTTGGTTGGTTGTTTGGTTAGGTTGGTTAGGTTGGTTGGTTAGGTTGGTTGGTTAGGTTGGTTAGTTAGCTTAGTTAGGTTAGTTGGTTAGGTTGGTTGGTTTGGTTAGGTTGGTTAGAACTAGAATTAGGTTAGTTAGAATTTTAGGTTAAAACAAGCATAATTATGGTTTAGTTATCAATTTAGATAATATGTATGCTTAGGTTGGGTTGGTTAGGGTATGTTGGTAAGGTACAGGTAAGGTTGGTTATTTTGTGGTTGGTTTATATATATATATATATATATATATATATATATATATATATATATATATATATATATATATATATATATATATATATATATTAGTATATTTTGGTAGCAGTCTTTCCTGTAGACATATATTATTAAATATGACCGAAAAAGTAAGATTAATAATTCTAACACGAATTTTCTCGATCTTTCGTACTTTTCACTGTTGGTGGTAATTCAAAAATCAATTCTCCAAAATTCATTATTATTTCTAGTCTGACGCGACACTTGAGCACGTTTCGTGAAACTTATTACATTTTCAAAGACTTTAGTTTACACATACACAACTGAATAGAACTTACACATCTCCGATTTGTTTATATCTACATTTGAGTGAGGTGGATGGGGTGAGGTGGTATTAATAGGGTATTAATTTCATCAACACAAGACAGAACACGAAACAATGGGTATTGAATGGAAGTGATTGTAGAAAGCCTATTGGTCCATATTTCTTGATGCTTCTATATTGGAGCGGAGTCTTGAGGTGGGTAGTGTACGAAAGATCGAGAAAATTCGTGTTAGAATTATTAATCTTACTTTTTCGGTCATATATAATATATATATATATATATATATATATATATATATATATATATATATATATATATATATATATATATATATATATAGGTTAGGTTAGTTTAGGCTAGGAAATTGGCTACGTTTGTAGAAATAGAAATAGGTAAAAAAATAAAAAAAATGAATAGAGTATAAATAAATTATAAATTATTTAAAAACAATAATTAAAATAAAGAGAAAAAAATAGCTGGAATTTTAGGTAACGTTTCTTATCACCGAATGCCTCTGTTCACCTAGCAGTAAATAGGTATCCAGGAGTTGGTTAGGTTAGTTTTGGCTAGGAAATCAGCTAGGTTTGGAGGGTTAGGTTAGGTTAGGTTATTTTAGGGTAGGAAATAGGCTATGTTTGTAGAAATAGTAATAGAAAGAGGGCTGTAATTGTAGGTAGCGTTTCCTATCACCGAACGCCTCTATTCACCTAGCAGTAAATAGGTATCAAGAAGTTAGTTAGTTAGGTTAGTTTAGATAAGGTTAGGTTAGGTTAAATTAGGTTAGGTTAGGTTAGTTATTGCTAGGAAATAGGCTAGGTTTGTAGAAATAGAAATAGGGCTGTAACTGTTGGTAGCGTTTCTTATCACCGAATGCCTCTGTTCATCTAGCAGTAAATAGGTATCCAAAAGTTAGTTAGTTAGGTTAGTTTAGATATGGTTAGGTTAGGTTAGATTAGGTTAGGTTAGTTTTGGCTAGGAAATGGGCTAGGTTAGTTTTGGCTAGGAAATAGGCTAGGTTTGTAGAAATAGAAAGAGGGCTGTAACTGTTGGTAGCGTTTCTTATCAGCGAATGCCCCTGTTCACCTAGCAGTAAATAGGTATCCAGGAGTTAGTAAGCAAGCTACTTGGGGCGTGGTGAGTGAGGGTTAGTTAGTCAGTCCCTAGTTGGACATTGTGGGGTGGTGGGTGTTGGAGACCACTATATAAGCGTAACATGTATAAAATGCCTGTCTGCCTGTCCCCCGACTCAATGATGTTACACGTATTGACTAAATGAAGCCTAAGAGAGCATATGCAAGGCCTAGGATGAGGTATTTGTCAGCAGCAGCAGCAACTTGTGCGAGATCAATGGCAGCGGCGGCATCCCATCCTTTTCTATTTTGGAGCAACAGTAGTAGTAGTAGTAGTAGTAGAAGTAGTAGTAGTCCATTTGTTGTTGGTTAATTTGACTAAATAGTTGCAATAAGTACTATCATTAATGGAGAATTGGCTATGTACCTCCGCCTGCCTGCCCGCCCGCCGCAGTTACCATTATCTTGACTCACTCACTCACATGTGATTAGTTACTACTTGTATACAATAGCAACAGCCATACTACCTACCTACCACCTTGAGAACACTGCGTCTCGTCCCATGCATCAGTCAGGTTAAGCACCGTTGAATTTGGTTAGTACATGGATGGGTGACCTGCCTGGGAACACCAACTGCTGCTGATTGTATACATATTTGGGCAGTCTCCGTGGGTCAGTGTGTGTGTGTGTGTACATGAATGTCGCACATGGAAATGTGTACATGCCATTTTAATAATAGTTTACCATCCATGAAGAAAACGTCTACCTATATGTCAGTCCATTGGCTCTCTCCGGCCGGCTGGCCTACCTACCTGCTAAAATTTGTCCACTCAATATGCTGTTGAATATCTATCTCCAGTGATCACTTACCCTTAATTCCTACATTATTAACCAAATGATCTCATTAACAAATCTTTACACATTTCAACCACCTACCTTCCTGCTAACATCAATCACAACAAATAATACACTCAACTCAGTCCTAAACACTTTTCTTATTCCTTCCTCAACACTTCGCTCTATATAACCTATCTTACAAAATAAATTTAAATACCTAACTGCCAACTCATCCCCCCGCCCCCCCCCCAACTACACTTCCCAAGGTAGCATCTCAGGACCCCTCCCCCCCCCCCCACCGTGACCCCCTCCCAAACCAACACCCCCCCCCCCCACAATGGAGGCCGCCGTACCCCTAACCCCCCCCATACCACCGCCTCCACAACCCCACAACACACCCCACCCCCAACACAGAAAATGACGGCCACAACGCTATATTTAACCAGCCAAAATCTTCGTTTCTTCCCCTATGTACTATTTATTCTTGAAATAAAACGAAGAAAAAAACAAACCGGATTTTCCTTCCCTAGTAAAACATATATTTTATAGAACGAGACATAAAATAGCACATATTAGATATTGGATTGCTTGTTTACCATTCTCAAACTTATTTGGAAACACCACACTAATTATTAATTAATACATACTTTTGAACACACACACACACACACACATGTCAGTTAGCCTAAATTCTCCAATATTCATTCATAAAACTGCTTCACGGGACTGCAACCTCATCAAACAAAGCTGTCAGGTATTTCTAACTGACAACACAAATTAACAACTTCACATTTCAATCATGGCAACTGTTCATGAATAGACACTAACTAACCTTGCTATGAGATATAAATACAAGTGCCAAATTTGATTCAGAAGGCAACTCCAGCGTGGCCTAGTCGGATAGAACATGTTCTTAATCCGGACAGACCTGCGTTCGAGCCTGTCGGAATGGTTGCAAGTACAGGGCACAGATTTCTCTGTGTGTCCCCTCCTGTAGGAGCATCAGTTTCGATAGATTCTCTGGATAGCCGAAGATTGATTGACTGACCCTTTGGAATGTGGGGAAGGGTTGAAGTCCGGGGGCCCACGGACGGATACATGGATCAACTGACCTAGGTCAGGTCTTTCAATCCACCTGGATTTCAGGTGGGGAGAAGGGAGGCAATTTGGGTTGACACAAATAGCTTCCTGGACCCAAAACCCCATGGATTCACAGACACGGACACGCACACGGACACGCACACGGACACTCATGGACTCTGACACGAACCGAAAATTCGGGTCAGATAATAAGAAGGGAGGATAGGTTGGTTAGGTTTGTTGGTTAGGTTGGTTAGTTAGGTTAGGTTGCCTTGGTTGGTCGATTAGGTTGGTTGGATTGGTTGGCTGGTTAGGTTGGTTGGTTGTTTGGTTAGGTTGGTTAGGTTGGTTGGTTAGGTTGGTTGGTTAGGTTGGTTAGTTAGCTTAGTTAGGTTAGTTGGTTAGGTTGGTTGGTTTGGTTAGGTTGGTTAGAACTAGAATTAGGTTAGTTAGAATTTTAGGTTAAAACAAGCATAATTATGGTTTAGTTATCAATTTAGATAATATGTATGCTTAGGTTGGGTTGGTTAGGGTATGTTGGTAAGGTACAGGTAAGGTTGGTTATTTTGTGGTTGGTTTATATATATATATATATATATATATATATATATATATATATATATATATATTATATATATATATATATATATATATATATATATATATATATATTAGTATATTTTGGTAGCAGTCTTTCCTGTAGACATATATTATTAAATATGACCGAAAAAGTAAGATTAATAATTCTAACACGAATTTTCTCGATCTTTCGACTTTTCACTGTTGGTGGTAATTCAAAAATCAATTCTCCAAAATTCATTATTATTTCTAGTCTGACGCGACACTTGAGCACGTTTCGTGAAACTTATTACATTTTCAAAGACTTTAGTTTACACATACACAACTGAATAGAACTTACACATCTCCGATTTGTTTATATCTACATTTGAGTGAGGTGGATGGGGTGAGGTGGTATTAATAGGGTATTAATTTCATCAACACAAGACAGAACACGAAACAATGGGTATTGAATGGAAGTGATTGTAGAAAGCCTATTGGTCCATATTTCTTGATGCTTCTATATTGGAGCGGAGTCTTGAGGTGGGTAGTGTACGAAAGATCGAGAAAATTCGTGTTAGAATTATTAATCTTACTTTTTCGGTCATATATAATATATATATATATATATATATATATATATATATATATATATATATATATATATATATATATATATATATATATATATATATATATATATTTAGGTTAGGTTAGTTTAGGCTAGGAAATTGGCTACGTTTGTAGAATAGAAATAGGTAAAAAAATAAAAAAAAATGAATAGAGTATAAATAAATTATAAATTATTTAAAACAATAATTAAAGATAAAGAGAAAAAAATAGCTGGAATTTTAGGTAACGTTTCTTATCACCGAATGCCTCTGTTCACCTAGCAGTAAATAGGTATCCAGGAGTTGGTTAGGTTAGTTTTGGCTAGGAAATCAGCTAGGTTTGGAGGGTTAGGTTAGGTTAGGTTATTTTAGGGGTAGGAAATAGGCTATGTTGTAGAAATAGTAATAGAAAGAGGGCTGTAATTGTAGGTAGCGTTTCCTATCACCGAACGCCTCTATTCACCTAGCAGTAAATAGGTATCAAGAAGTTAGTTAGTTAGGTTAGTTTAGATAAGGTTAGGTTAGGTTAAATTAGGTTAGGTTAGGTTAGTTATTGCTAGGAAATAGGCTAGGTTTGTAGAAATAGAAATAGGGCTGTAACTGTTGGTAAGCGTTTCTTATCACCGAATGCCTCTGTTCATCTAGCAGTAAATAGGTATCCAAAGTTAGTTAGTTAGGTTAGTTTAGATATGGTTAGGTTTAGGTTAGATTAGGTTAGGTTAGTTTTGGCTAGGAAATGGGCTAGGTTAGTTTTGGCTAGGAAATAGGCTAGGTTTGTAGAAATAGAAAGAGGGCTGTAACTGTTGGTAGCGTTTCTTATCAGCGAATGCCCCTGTTCACCTAGCAGTAAATAGGTATCCAGGAGTTAGTAAGCAAGCTACTTGGGGCGTGGTGAGTGAGGGGTTAGTTAGTCAGAGTCCCTAGTTGGACATTGTGGGGTGGTGGGTGTTGGAGACCACTATATAAGCGTAACATGTATAAAATGCCTGTCTGCCTGTCCCCCGACTCAATGATGTTACACGTATTGACTAAATGAAGCCTAAGAGAGCATATGCAAGGCCTAGGATGAGGTATTTGTCAGCAGCAGCAGCAACTTGTGCGAGATCAATGGCAGCGGCGGCATCCCATCCTTTTTATTTTGGAGGCAACAGTAGTAGTAGTAGTAGTAGTAGAAGTAGTAGTAGTCCATTTGTTGTTGGTTAATTTGATTAAATAGTTGCAATAAGTACTATCATTAATGGAGAAATTAAACTGCTATGTACCTCCGCCTGCCTGCCCGCCCGCCGCAGTTACCATTATCTTGACTCACTCACTCACCATGTGATTAGTTACTACTTGTATACAATAGCAACAGCCATACTACCTACCTACCACCTTGAGAACACTGCGTCTCGTCCCATGCATCAGTCAGGTTAAGCACCGTTGAATTTGGTTAGTACATGGATGGGTGACCTGCCTGGGAACACCAACTGCTGCTGATTGTATACATATTTGGGCAGTCTCCGTGGGTCAGTGTGTGTGTGTGTGTGTACATGAATGTCGCACATGGAAATGTGTACATGCCATTTTAATAATAGTTTACCATCCATGAAGAAAACGTCTACCTATATGTCAGTCCATTGGCTCTCTCTGCCGGCCGGCTGGCCTACCTACCTGCTAAAATTTGTCCACTCAATATGCTGTTGAATATCTATCTCCAGTGATCACTTACCCTTAATTCCTACATTATTAACCAAATGATCTCATTAACAAATCTTTACACATTTCAACCACCTACCTTCCTGCTAACATCAATCACAACAAATAATACACTCAACTCAGGTCCTAAACACTTTTCTTATTCCTTCCTCAACACTTCGCTCTATATAACCTATCTTACAAAAATAAATTTAAATACCTAACTGCCAACTCATCCCCCCGCCCCCCCCCCAACTACACTTCCCAAGGTAGCATCTCAGGACCACCTCCCCCCCCCCCCACCGTGACCCCCTCCCAAACCAACACCCCCCCCCCACAATGGAGGCCGCCGTACCCCTAACCCCCCCCATACCACCGCCTCCACAACCCCACAACACACCCCACCACCAACACAGAAAAATGACGGCCACAACGCTATATTTAAACCAGCCAAAATCTTCGTTTCTTCCCCTATGTACTATTTATTCTTGAAATAAAACGAAGAAAAAAAACAAACCGGATTTTCCATCCCTAGTAAAAACATATATTTTATAGAACGAGACATAAAATAGCACATATTAGATATTGGATTGCTTGTTTACCATTCTCAAACTTATTTGGAAACACCACACTAATTATTAATTAATACATACTTTTGAACAGACACACACACACACACACATGTCCAGTTAGCCTAAATTCTCCAATATTCATTCATAAAACTGCTTCACGGGACTGCAACCTCATCAAACAAGCTGTCAGGTATTTCTAACTGACAACACAAATTAACAACTTCACATTTCAATCATGGCAACTGTTCATGAATAGACACTAACTAACCTTGCTATGAGATATAAATACAAGTGCCAAATTGATTCAGAAGGCAACTCCAGCGTGGCCTAGTCGGATAGAACATGTTCTTAATCCGGACAGACCTGCGTTCGAGCCTGTCGGAATGGTTGCAAGTACAGGGCACAGATTTCTCTGTGTGTCCCTCCTGTAGGAGCATCAGTTTCGATAGATTCTCTGGATAGCCGAAGATTGATTGACTGACCCTTTGGAATGTGGGGAAGGGTTGAAGTCCGGGGGCCCACGGACGGATACATGGATCAACTGACCTAGGTCAGGTCTTTCAATCCACCTGGATTTCAGGTGGGGAGAAGGGAGGCAATTTGGGTTGACACAAATAGCTTCCTGGGACCCAAAAACCCATGGATTCACAGACACGGACACGCACACGGACACGCACACGGACACTCATGGACTCTGACACGAACCGAAAATTCGGGTCAGATAATAAGAAGGGAGGATAGGTTGGTTAGGTTTGTTGGTTAGGTTGGTTAGTTAGGTTAGGTTGCCTTGGTTGGTCGATTAGGGTTGGTTGGATTGGTTGGCTGGTTAGGTTGGTTGGTTGTTTGGTTAGGTTGGTTAGGTTGGTTGGTTAGGTTGGTTGGTTAGGTTGGTTAGTTAGGCTTAGTTAGGTTAGTTGGTTAGGTTGGTTGGTTTGGTTAGGTTGGTTAGAACTAGAATTAGGTTAGTTAGAATTTTAGGTTAAAACAAGCATAATTATGGTTTAGTTATCAATTTAGATAATATGTATGCTTAGGTTGGGTTGGTTGGGTATGTGGTAAGGTACCAGGTAAGGTTGGTTATTTTGTGGTTGGTTATATTATATATATATATATATATATATATATATATATATATATATATATATATATATTATATATATATATATATATATTAGTATATTTTGGTAGCAGTCTTTCCTGTAGACATATATTATTAAATATGACCGAAAAAGTAAGATTAATAATTCTAACACGAATTTCTCGATCTTTCGTACTTTTCACTGTTGGTGGTAATTCAAAAATCAATTCTCCAAATTCATTATTATTTCTAGTCTGACGCGACACTTGAGCACGTTTTCGTGAAACTTATTACATTTTCAAAGACTTTAGTTTACACATACACAACTGAATAGAACTTACACATATCCGATTTGTTTATATCTACATTTGAGTGAGGTGGATGGGGTGAGGTGGTATTAATAGAGGTATTAATTTCATCAACACAAGACAGAACCGAAACAATGGGTATTGAATGGAAGTGATTGTAGAAAGCCTATTGGTCCATATTTCTTGATGCTTCTATATTGGAGCGGAGTCTTGAGGTGGGTAGTGTACGAAAGATCGAGAAAATTCGTGTTAGAATTATTAATCTTACTTTTTCGGTCATATATAATATATATATATATATATATATATATATATATATATATATATATATATATATATATATATATATTATTATAGTTTAGGCTAGGAAATTGGCTACGTTTGTAGAAATAGAAATAGGTAAAAAAATAAAAAAAAATGAATAGAGTATAAATAAATTATAAATTATTTAAAAACAATAATTAAGATAAAGAGAAAAAAATAGCTGGAATTTTAGGTAACGTTTCTTATCACCGAATGCCTCTGTTCACCTAGCAGTAAATAGGTATCCAGGAGTTGGTTAGGTTAGTTTTGGCTAGGAAATCAGCTAGGTTTGGAGGGTTAGGTTAGGTTAGGTTATTTTAGGGTAGGAAATAGGCTATGTTTGTAGAAATAGTAATAGAAAGAGGGCTGTAATTGTAGGTAGCGTTTCCTATCACCGAACGCCTCTATTCACCTAGCAGTAAATAGGTATCAAGAAGTTAGTTAGTTAGGTTAGTTTAGATAAGGTTAGGTTAGGTTAAATTAGGTTAGGTTAGGTTAGTTATTGCTAGGAAATAGGCTAGGTTTGTAGAAATAGAAATAGGGCTGTAACTGTTGGTAGCGTTTCTTATCACCGAATGCCTCTGTTCATCTAGCAGTAAATAGGTATCCAAAAGTTAGTTAGTTAGGTTAGTTTAGATATGGTTAGGTTAGGTTAGATTAGGTTAGGTTAGTTTTGGCTAGGAAATGGGCTAGGTTAGTTTTGGCTAGGAAATAGGCTAGGTTTGTAGAAATAGAAAGAGGGCTGTAACTGTTGGTAGCGTTTCTTATCAGCGAATGCCCCTGTTCACCTAGCAGTAAATAGGTATCCAGGAGTTAGTAAGCAAGCTACTTGGGGCGTGGTGAGTGAGGGTTAGTTAGTCAGTCCCTAGTTGGACATTGTGGGGTGGTGGGTGTTGGAGACCACTATATAAGCGTAACATGTATAAAATGCCTGTCTGCCTGTCCCCCGACTCAATGATGTTACACGTATTGACTAAATGAAGCCTAAGAGAGCATATGCAAGGCCTAGGATGAGGTATTTGTCAGCAGCAGCAGCAACTTGTGCGAGATCAATGGCAGCGGCGGCATCCCATCCTTTTCTATTTTGGAGCAACAGTAGTAGTAGTAGTAGTAGTAGAAGTAGTAGTAGTCCATTTGTTGTTGGTTAATTTGACTAAATAGTTGCAATAAGTACTATCATTAATGGAGAATTAACTGCTATGTACCTCCGCCTGCCTGCCCGCCCGCCGCAGTTACCATTATCTTGACTCACTCACTCACATGTGATTAGTTACTACTTGTATACAATAGCAACAGCCATACTACCTACCTACCACCTTGAGAACACTGCGTCTCGTCCCATGCATCAGTCAGGTTAAGCACCGTTGAATTTGGTTAGTACATGGATGGGTGACCTGCCTGGGAACACCAACTGCTGCTGATTGTATACATATTTGGGCAGTCTCCGTGGGTCAGTGTGTGTGTGTGTGTACATGAATGTCGCACATGGAAATGTGTACATGCCATTTTAATAATAGTTTACCATCCATGAAGAAAACGTCTACCTATATGTCAGTCCATTGGCTCTCTCTGCCGGCCGGCTGGCCTACCTACCTGCTAAAATTTGTCCACTCAATATGCTGTTGAATATCTATCTCCAGTGATCACTTACCCTTAATTCCTACATTATTAACCAAATGATCTCATTAACAAATCTTTACACATTTCAACCACCTACCTTCCTGCTAACATCAATCACAACAAATAATACACTCAACTCAGTCCTAAACACTTTTCTTATTCCTTCCTCAACACTTCGCTCTATATAACCTATCTTACAAAAATAAATTTAAATACCTAACTGCCAACTCATCCCCCCGCCCCCCCCCCAACTACACTTCCCAAGGTAGCATCTCAGGACCCCTCCCCCCCCCCCACCGTGACCCCCTCCCAAACCAACACCCCCCCCCCCCACAATGGAGGCCGCCGTACCCCTAACCCCCCCCATACCACCGCCTCCACAACCCCACAACACACCCCACCCCCAACACAGAAAATGACGGCCACAACGCTATATTTAACCAGCCAAAATCTTCGTTTCTTCCCCTATGTACTATTTATTCTTGAAATAAAACGAAGAAAAAAACAAACCGGATTTTCCTTCCCTAGTAAAACATATATTTTATAGAACGAGACATAAAAGCACATATTAGATATTGGATTGCTTGTTTACCATTCTCAAACTTATTTGGAAACACCACACTAATTATTAATTAATACATACTTTTGAACACACACACACACACACATGTCAGTTAGCCTAAATTCTCCAATATTCATTCATAAAACTGCTTCACGGGACTGCAACCTCATCAAACAAAGCTGTCAGGTATTTCTAACTGACAACACAAATTAACAACTTCACATTTCAATCATGGCAACTGTTCATGAATAGACACTAACTAACCTTGCTATGAGATATAAATACAAGTGCCAAATTTGATTCAGAAGGCAACTCCAGCGTGGCCTAGTCGGATAGAACATGTTCTTAATCCGGACAGACCTGCGTTCGAGCCTGTCGGAATGGTTGCAAGTACAGGGCACAGATTTCTCTGTGTGTCCCCTCCTGTAGGAGCATTCAGTTTCGATAGATTCTCTGGATAGCCGAAGATTGATTGACTGAACCCTTTGGAATGTGGGGAAGGGTTGAAGTCCCGGGGGCCCACGGACGGATACATGGATCAACTGACCATAGGTCAGGTCTTTCAATCCACCTGATTTCAGGTGTGGGGAGAAGGGAGGCAATTTGGGTTGACAACAAATAGCTTCCTGGACCCAAAACCCCATGGATTCACAGACACGGACACGCACAAACGGACACGCACACGGACACTCATGGACTCTGACACGAACCGAAAATTCGGGTCAGATAATAAGAATGGAGGATAGGTTGGTTAGGTTTGTTGGTTAGGTTGGTTAGTTAGGTTAGGTTGCCTTGGTTGGTCGATTAGGTTGGTTGGATTGGTTGGCTGGTTAGGTTGGTTGGTTGTTTGGTTAGGTTGGTTAGGTTGGTTGGTTAGGTTGGTTGGTTAGGTTGGTTAGTTAGCTTAGTTAGGTTAGTTGGTTAGGTTGGTTGGTTTGGTTAGGTTGGTTAGAACTAGAATTAGGTTAGTTAGAATTTTAGGTTAAAACAAGCATAATTATGGTTTAGTTATCAATTTAGATAATATGTATGCTTAGGTTGGGTTGGTTAGGGTATGTTGGTAAGGTACAGGTAAGGTTGGTTATTTTGTGGTTGGTTTATATATATATATATATATATATATATATATATATATATATATATATATATATATATATATATATATATATATATATATATGTATATTTTGGTAGCAGTCTTTCCTGTAGACATATATTATTAAATATGACCGAAAAAGTAAGATTAATAATTCTAACACGAATTTTCTCGATCTTTCGTACTTTTCACTGTTGGTGGTAATTCAAAAATCAATTCTCCAAAATTCATTATTATTTCTAGTCTGACGCGACACTTGAGCACGTTTCGTGAAACTTATTACATTTTCAAAGACTTTAGTTTACACATACACAACTGAATAGAACTTACACATCTCCGATTTGTTTATATCTACATTTGAGTGAGGTGGATGGGGTGAGGTGGTATTAATAGGGTATTAATTTCATCAACACAAGACAGAACACGAAACAATGGGTATTGAATGGAAGTGATTGTAGAAAGCCTATTGGTCCATATTTCTTGATGCTTCTATATTGGAGCGGAGTCTTGAGGTGGGTAGTGTACGAAAGATCGAGAAAATTCGTGTTAGAATTATTAATCTTACTTTTTCGGTCATATATAATATATATATATATATATATATATATATATATATATATATATATATATATATATATATATATATATAGGTTAGGTTAGTTTAGGCTAGGAAATTGGCTACGTTTGTAGAAATAGAAATAGGTAAAAAAATAAAAAAAATGAATAGAGTATAAATAAATTATAAATTATTTAAAAACAATAATTAAGATAAAGAGAAAAAAATAGCTGGAATTTTAGGTAACGTTTCTTATCACCGAATGCCTCTGTTCACCTAGCAGTAAATAGGTATCCAGGAGTTGGTTAGGTTAGTTTTGGCTAGGAAATCAGCTAGGTTTGGAGGGTTAGGTTAGGTTAGGTTATTTTAGGGTAGGAAATAGGCTATGTTTGTAGAAATAGTAATAGAAAGAGGGCTGTAATTGTAGGTAGCGTTTCCTATCACCGAACGCCTCTATTCACCTAGCAGTAAATAGGTATCAAGAAGTTAGTTAGTTAGGTTAGTTTAGATAAGGTTAGGTTAGGTTAAATTAGGTTAGGTTAGGTTAGTTATTGCTAGGAAATAGGCTAGGTTTGTAGAAATAGAAATAGGGCTGTAACTGTTGGTAGCGTTTCTTATCACCGAATGCCTCTGTTCATCTAGCAGTAAATAGGTATCCAAAAGTTAGTTAGTTAGGTTAGTTTAGATATGGTTAGGTTAGGTTAGATTAGGTTAGGTTAGTTTTGGCTAGGAAATGGGCTAGGTTAGTTTTGGCTAGGAAATAGGCTAGGTTTGTAGAAATAGAAAGAGGGCTGTAACTGTTGGTAGCGTTTCTTATCAGCGAATGCCCCTGTTCACCTAGCAGTAAATAGGTATCCAGGAGTTAGTAAGCAAGCTACTTGGGGCGTGGTGAGTGAGGGTTAGTTAGTCAGTCCCTAGTTGGACATTGTGGGGTGGTGGGTGTTGGAGACCACTATATAAGCGTAACATGTATAAAATGCCTGTCTGCCTGTCCCCCGACTCAATGATGTTACACGTATTGACTAAATGAAGCCTAAGAGAGCATATGCAAGGCCTAGGATGAGGTATTTGTCAGCAGCAGCAGCAACTTGTGCGAGATCAATGGCAGCGGCGGCATCCCATCCTTTTCTATTTTGGAGCAACAGTAGTAGTAGTAGTAGTAGTAGAAGTAGTAGTAGTCCATTTGTTGTTGGTTAATTTGACTAAATAGTTGCAATAAGTACTATCATTAATGGAGAATTAACTGCTATGTACCTCCGCCTGCCTGCCCGCCCGCCGCAGTTACCATTATCTTGACTCACTCACTCACATGTGATTAGTTACTACTTGTATACAATAGCAACAGCCATACTACCTACCTACCACCTTGAGAACACTGCGTCTCGTCCCATGCATCAGTCAGGTTAAGCACCGTTGAATTTGGTTAGTACATGGATGGGTGACCTGCCTGGGAACACCAACTGCTGCTGATTGTATACATATTTGGGCAGTCTCCGTGGGTCAGTGTGTGTGTGTGTGTACATGAATGTCGCACATGGAAATGTGTACATGCCATTTTAATAATAGTTTACCATCCATGAAGAAAACGTCTACCTATATGTCAGTCCATTGGCTCTCTCTGCCGGCCGGCTGGCCTACCTACCTGCTAAAATTTGTCCACTCAATATGCTGTTGAATATCTATCTCCAGTGATCACTTACCCTTAATTCCTACATTATTAACCAAATGATCTCATTAACAAATCTTTACACATTTCAACCACCTACCTTCCTGCTAACATCAATCACAACAAATAATACACTCAACTCAGTCCTAAACACTTTTCTTATTCCTTCCTCAACACTTCGCTCTATATAACCTATCTTACAAAAATAAATTTAAATACCTAACTGCCAACTCATCCCCCCCCCCCCCCCAACTACACTTCCCAAGGTAGCATCTCAGGACCCCTCCCCCCCCCCCACCGTGACCCCCTCCCAAACCAACACCCCCCCCCCCCACAATGGAGGCCGCCGTACCCCTAACCCCCCCCATACCACCGCCTCCACAACCCCACAACACACCCCACCCCCAACACAGAAAATGACGGCCACAACGCTATATTTAACCAGCCAAAATCTTCGTTTCTTCCCCTATGTACTATTTATTCTTGAAATAAAACGAAGAAAAAAACAAACCGGATTTTCCTTCCCTAGTAAAACATATATTTTATAGAACGAGACATAAAATAGCACATATTAGATATTGGATTGCTTGTTTACCATTCTCAAACTTATTTGGAAACACCACACTAATTATTAATTAATACATACTTTTGAACACCACACACACACACACATGTCAGTTAGCCTAAATTCTCCAATATTCATTCATAAAACTGCTTCACGGGACTGCAACCTCATCAAACAAAGCTGTCAGGTATTTCTAACTGACAACACAAATTAACAACTTCACATTTCAATCATGGCAACTGTTCATGAATAGACACTAACTAACCTTGCTATGAGATATAAATACAAGTGCCAAATTTGATTCAGAAGGCAACTCCAGCGTGGCCTAGTCGGATAGAACATGTTCTTAATCCGGACAGACCTGCGTTCGAGCCTGTCGGAATGGTTGCAAGTACAGGGCACAGATTTCTCTGTGTGTCCCCTCCTGTAGGAGCATCAGTTTCGATAGATTCTCTGGATAGCCGAAGATTGATTGACTGACCCTTTGGAATGTGGGGAAGGGTTGAAGTCCGGGGGCCCACGGACGGATACATGGATCAACTGACCTAGGTCAGGTCTTTCAATCCACCTGGATTTCAGGTGGGGAGAAGGGAGGCAATTTGGGTTGACACAAATAGCTTCCTGGACCCAAAACCCCATGGATTCACAGACACGGACACGCACACGGACACGCACACGGACACTCATGGACTCTGACACGAACCGAAAATTCGGGTCAGATAATAAGAAGGGAGGATAGGTTGGTTAGGTTTGTTGGTTAGGTTGGTTAGTTAGGTTAGGTTGCCTTGGTTGGTCGATTAGGTTGGTTGGATTGGTTGGCTGGTTAGGTTGGTTGGTTGTTTGGTTAGGTTGGTTAGGTTGGTTGGTTAGGTTGGTTGGTTAGGTTGGTTAGTTAGCTTAGTTAGGTTAGTTGGTTAGGTTGGTTGGTTTGGTTAGGTTGGTTAGAACTAGAATTAGGTTAGTTAGAATTTTAGGTTAAAACAAGCATAATTATGGTTTAGTTATCAATTTAGATAATATGTATGCTTAGGTTGGGTTGGTTAGGGTATGTTGGTAAGGTACAGGTAAGGTTGGTTATTTTGTGGTTGGTTTATATATATATATATATATATATATATATATATATATATATATATATATATATATATATATATTTTGGTAGCAGTCTTTCCTGTAGACATATATTATTAAATATGACCGAAAAAGTAAGATTAATAATTCTAACACGAATTTTCTCGATCTTTCGTACTTTTCACTGTTGGTGGTAATTCAAAAATCAATTCTCCAAAATTCATTATTATTTCTAGTCTGACGCGACACTTGAGCACGTTTCGTGAAACTTATTACATTTTCAAAGACTTTAGTTTACACATACACAACTGAATAGAACTTACACATCTCCGATTTGTTTATATCTACATTTGAGTGAGGTGGATGGGGTGAGGTGGTATTAATAGGGTATTAATTTCATCAACACAAGACAGAACACGAAACAATGGGTATTGAATGGAAGTGATTGTAGAAAGCCTATTGGTCCATATTTCTTGATGCTTCTATATTGGAGCGGAGTCTTGAGGTGGGTAGTGTACGAAAGATCGAGAAAATTCGTGTTAGAATTATTAATCTTACTTTTTCGGTCATATATAATAATATATATATATATATATATATATATATATATATATATATATATATATATATATATATTATATATATATATATATATTTAGGTTAGGTTAGTTTAGGCTAGGAAATTGGCTACGTTTGTAGAAATAGAAATAGGTAAAAAAATAAAAAAAATGAATAGAGTATAAATAAATTATAAATTATTTAAAAACAATAATTAAATAAAGAGAAAAAAATAGCTGGAATTTTAGGTAACGTTTCTTATCACCGAATGCCTCTGTTCACCTAGCAGTAAATAGGTATCCAGGAGTTGGTTAGGTTAGTTTTGGCTAGGAAATCAGCTAGGTTTGGAGGGTTAGGTTAGGTTAGGTTATTTTAGGGTAGGAAATAGGCTATGTTTGTAGAAATAGTAATAGAAAGAGGGCTGTAATTGTAGGTAGCGTTTCCTATCACCGAACGCCTCTATTCACCTAGCAGTAAATAGGTATCAAGAAGTTAGTTAGTTAGGTTAGTTTAGATAAGGTTAGGTTAGGTTAAATTAGGTTAGGTTAGGTTAGTTATTGCTAGGAAATAGGCTAGGTTTGTAGAAATATAGGGCTGTAACTGTTGGTAGCGTTTCTTATCACCGAATGCCTCTGTTCATCTAGCAGTAAATAGGTATCCAAAAGTTAGTTAGTTAGGTTAGTTTAGATATGGTTAGGTTAGGTTAGATTAGGTTAGGTTAGTTTTGGCTAGGAAATGGGCTAGGTTAGTTTTGGCTAGGAAATAGGCTAGGTTTGTAGAAATAGAAAGAGGGCTGTAACTGTTGGTAGCGTTTCTTATCAGCGAATGCCCCTGTTCACCTAGCAGTAAATAGGTATCCAGGAGTTAGTAAGCAAGCTACTTGGGGCGTGGTGAGTGAGGGTTAGTTAGTCAGTCCCTAGTTGGACATTGTGGGGTGGTGGGTGTTGGAGACCACTATATAAGCGTAACATGTATAAAATGCCTGTCTGCCTGTCCCCCGACTCAATGATGTTACACGTATTGACTAAATGAAGCCTAAGAGAGCATATGCAAGGCCTAGGATGAGGTATTTGTCAGCAGCAGCAGCAACTTGTGCGAGATCAATGGCAGCGGCGGCATCCCATCCTTTTCTTATTTTGGAGCAACAGTAGTAGTAGTTAGTAGAAGTAGTAGTAGTCCATTTGTTGTTGGTTAATTTGACTAAATAGTTGCAATAAGTACTATCATTAATGGAGAATTGGCTGCTATGTACCTCCGCCTGCCTGCCCGCCCGCCGCAGTTACCATTATCTTGACTCACTCACTCACATGTGATTAGTTACTACTTGTATACAATAGCAACAGCCATACTACCTACCTACCACCTTGAGAACACTGCGTCTCGTCCCATGCATCAGTCAGGTTAAGCACCGTTGAATTTGGTTAGTACATGGATGGGTGACCTGCCTGGGAACACCAACTGCTGCTGATTGTATACATATTTGGGCAGTCTCCGTGGGTCAGTGTGTGTGTGTGTGTACATGAATGTCGCACATGGAAATGTGTACATGCCATTTTAATAATAGTTTACCATCCATGAAGAAAACGTCTACCTATATGTCAGTCCATTGGCTCTCTCTGCCGGCCGGCCGGCCTACCTACCTGCTAAAATTTGTCCACTCAATATGCTGTTGAATATCTATCTCCAGTGATCACTTACCCTTAATTCCTACATTATTAACCAAATGATCTCATTAACAAATCTTTACACATTTCAACCACCTACCTTCCTGCTAACATCAATCACAACAAATAATACACTCAACTCAGTCCTAAACACTTTTCTTATTCCTTCCTCAACACTTCGCTCTATATAACCTATCTTACAAAATAAATTTAAATACCTAACTGCCAACTCATCCCCCCGCCCCCCCCCCCAACTACACTTCCCAAGGTAGCATCTCAGGACCCCTCCCCCCCCCCACCGTGACCCCCTCCCAAACCAACACCCCCCCCCCCCACAATGGAGGCCGCCGTACCCCTAACCCCCCCCATACCACCCCTCCACAACCCCACAACACACCCCACCCCCAACACAGAAAATGACGGCCACAACGCTATATTTAACCAGCCAAAACTTCGTTTCTTCCCCTATGTACTATTTATTCTTGAAATAAAACGAAGAAAAAAACAAACCGGATTTTCCTTCCCTAGTAAAACATATATTTTATAGAACGAGACATAAAATAGCACATATTAGATATTGGATTGCTTGTTTACCATTCTCAAACTTATTTGGAAACACCACACTAATTATTAATTAATACATACTTTTGAACACACACACACACACACACATGTCAGTTAGCCTAAATTCTCCAATATTCATTCATAAAACTGCTTCACGGGACTGCAACCTCATCAAACAAAGCTGTCAGGTATTTCTAACTGACAACACAAATTAACAACTTCACATTTCAATCATGGCAACTGTTCATGAATAGACACTAACTAACCTTGCTATGAGATATAAATACAAGTGCCAAATTTGATTCAGAAGGCAACTCCAGCGTGGCCTAGTCGGATAGAACATGTTCTTAATCCGGACAGACCTGCGTTCGAGCCTGTCGGAATGGTTGCAAGTACAGGGCACAGATTTCTCTGTGTGTCCCCTCCTGTAGGAGCATCAGTTTCGATAGATTCTCTGGATAGCCGAAGATTGATTGACTGACCCTTTGGAATGTGGGGAAGGGTTGAAGTCCGGGGGCCCACGGACGGATACATGGATCAACTGACCTAGGTCAGGTCTTTCAATCCACCTGGATTTCAGGTGGGGAGAAGGGAGGCAATTTGGGTTGACACAAATAGCTTCCTGGACCCAAAACCCCATGGATTCACAGACACGGACACGCACACGGACACGCACACGGACACTCATGGACTCTGACACGAACCGAAAATTCGGGTCAGATAATAAGAAGGGAGGATAGGTTGGTTAGGTTTGTTGGTTAGGTTGGTTAGTTAGGTTAGGTTGCCTTGGTTGGTCGATTAGGTTGGTTGGATTGGTTGGCTGGTTAGGTTGGTTGGTTGTTTGGTTAGGTTGGTTAGGTTGGTTGGTTAGGTTGGTTGGTTAGGTTGGTTAGTTAGCTTAGTTAGGTTAGTTGGTTAGGTTGGTTGGTTTGGTTAGGTTGGTTAGAACTAGAATTAGGTTAGTTAGAATTTTAGGTTAAAACAAGCATAATTATGGTTTAGTTATCAATTTAGATAATATGTATGCTTAGGTTGGGTTGGTTAGGGTATGTTGGTAAGGTACAGGTAAGGTTGGTTATTTTGTGGTTGGTTTATATATATATATATATATATATATATATATATATATATATATATATATATATATAGTATATTTTGGTAGCAGTCTTTCCTGTAGACATATATTATTAAATATGACCGAAAAAGTAAGATTAATAATTCTAACACGAATTTTCTCGATCTTTCGAACTTTTCACTGTTGGTGGTAATTCAAAAATCAATTCTCCAAAATTCATTATTATTTCTAGTCTGACGCGACACTTGAGCACGTTTCGTGAAACTTATTACATTTTCAAAGACTTTAGTTTACACATACACAACTGAATAGAACTTACACATCTCCGATTTGTTTATATCTACATTTGAGTGAGGTGGATGGGGTGAGGTGGTATTAATAGGGTATTAATTTCATCAACACAAGACAGAACACGAAACAATGGGTATTGAATGGAAGTGATTGTAGAAAGCCTATTGGTCCATATTTCTTGATGCTTCTATATTGGAGCGGAGTCTTGAGGTGGGTAGTGTACGAAAGATCGAGAAAATTCGTGTTAGAATTATTAATCTTACTTTTTCGGTCATATATAATAATATATATATATATATATATATATATATATATATATATATATATATATATATATTATATATATATATATATATATATATATTTAGGTTAGGTTAGTTTAGGCTAGGAAATTGGCTACGTTTGTAGAAATAGAAATAGGTAAAAAAATAAAAAAAATGAATAGAGTATAAATAAATTATAAATTATTTAAAAACAATAATTAAATAAAGAGAAAAAAATAGCTGGAATTTTAGGTAACGTTTCTTATCACCGAATGCCTCTGTTCACCTAGCAGTAAATAGGTATCCAGGAGTTGGTTAGGTTAGTTTTGGCTAGGAAATCAGCTAGGTTTGGAGGGTTAGGTTAGGTTAGGTTATTTTAGGGTAGGAAATAGGCTATGTTTGTAGAAATAGTAATAGAAAGAGGGCTGTAATTGTAGGTAGCGTTTCCTATCACCGAACGCCTCTATTCACCTAGCAGTAAATAGGTATCAAGAAGTTAGTTAGTTAGGTTAGTTTAGATAAGGTTAGGTTAGGTTAAATTAGGTTAGGTTAGGTTAGTTATTGCTAGGAAATAGGCTAGGTTTGTAGAAATAGGGCTGTAACTGTTGGTAGCGTTTCTTATCACCGAATGCCTCTGTTCATCTAGCAGTAAATAGGTATCCAAAAGTTAGTTAGTTAGGTTAGTTTAGATATGGTTAGGTTAGGTTAGATTAGGTTAGGTTAGTTTTGGCTAGGAAATGGGCTAGGTTAGTTTTGGCTAGGAAATAGGCTAGGTTTGTAGAAATAGAAAGAGGGCTGTAACTGTTGGTAGCGTTTCTTATCAGCGAATGCCCCTGTTCACCTAGCAGTAAATAGGTATCCAGGAGTTAGTAAGCAAGCTACTTGGGGCGTGGTGAGTGAGGGTTAGTTAGTCAGTCCCTAGTTGGACATTGTGGGGTGGTGGGTGTTGGAGACCACTATATAAGCGTAACATGTATAAAATGCCTGTCTGCCTGTCCCCCGACTCAATGATGTTACACGTATTGACTAAATGAAGCCTAAGAGAGCATATGCAAGGCCTAGGATGAGGTATTTGTCAGCAGCAGCAGCAACTTGTGCGAGATCAATGGCAGCGGCGGCATCCCATCCTTTTCTATTTTGGAGCAACAGTAGTAGTAGTAGTAGTAGAGTAGTAGTAGTCCATTTGTTGTTGGTTAATTTGACTAAATAGTTGCAATAAGTACTATCATTAATGGAGAATTGGCTATGTACCTCCGCCTGCCTGCCCGCCCGCCGCAGTTACCATTATCTTGACTCACTCACTCACATGTGATTAGTTACTACTTGTATACAATAGCAACAGCCATACTACCTACCTACCACCTTGAGAACACTGCGTCTCGTCCCATGCATCAGTCAGGTTAAGCACCGTTGAATTTGGTTAGTACATGGATGGGTGACCTGCCTGGGAACACCAACTGCTGCTGATTGTATACATATTTGGGCAGTCTCCGTGGGTCAGTGTGTGTGTGTGTGTACATGAATGTCGCACATGGAAATGTGTACATGCCATTTTAATAATAGTTTACCATCCATGAAGAAAACGTCTACCTATATGTCAGTCCATTGGCTCTCTCTGCCGGCCGGCCGGCCTACCTACCTGCTAAAATTTGTCCACTCAATATGCTGTTGAATATCTATCTCCAGTGATCACTTACCCTTAATTCCTACATTATTAACCAAATGATCTCATTAACAAATCTTTACACATTTCAACCACCTACCTTCCTGCTAACATCAATCACAACAAATAATACACTCAACTCAGTCCTAAACACTTTTCTTATTCCTTCCTCAACACTTCGCTCTATATAACCTATCTTACAAAATTAAATTTAAATACCTAACTGCCAACTCATCCCCCCGCCCCCCCCCCAACTACACTTCCCAAGGTAGCATCTCAGGACCCCTCCCCCCCCCCCCACCGTGACCCCCTCCCAAACCAACACCCCCCCCCCCCACAATGGAGGCCGCCGTACCCCTAACCCCCCCCATACCACCCCCCACAACCCCACAACACACCCCACCCCCAACACAGAAAATGACGGCCACAACGCTATATTTAACCAGCCAAAACCTTCGTTTCTTCCCCTATGTACTATTTATTCTTGAAATAAAACGAAGAAAAAAACAAACCGGATTTTCCTTCCCTAGTAAAACATATATTTTATAGAACGAGACATAAAATAGCACATATTAGATATTGGATTGCTTGTTTACCATTCTCAAACTTATTTGGAAACACCACACTAATTATTAATTAATACATACTTTTGAACACACACACACACACACATGTCAGTTAGCCTAAATTCTCCAATATTCATTCATAAAACTGCTTCACGGGACTGCAACCTCATCAAACAAAGCTGTCAGGTATTTCTAACTGACAACACAAATTAACAACTTCACATTTCAATCATGGCAACTGTTCATGAATAGACACTAACTAACCTTGCTATGAGATATAAATACAAGTGCCAAATTTGATTCAGAAGGCAACTCCAGCGTGGCCTAGTCGGATAGAACATGTTCTTAATCCGGACAGACCTGCGTTCGAGCCTGTCGGAATGGTTGCAAGTACAGGGCACAGATTTCTCTGTGTGTCCCCTCCTGTAGGAGCATCAGTTTCGATAGATTCTCTGGATAGCCGAAGATTGATTGACTGACCCTTTGGAATGTGGGGAAGGGTTGAAGTCCGGGGGCCCACGGACGGATACATGGATCAACTGACCTAGGTCAGGTCTTTCAATCCACCTGGATTTCAGGTGGGGAGAAGGGAGGCAATTTGGGTTGACACAAATAGCTTCCTGGACCCAAAACCCCATGGATTCACAGACACGGACACGCACACGGACACGCACACGGACACTCATGGACTCTGACACGAACCGAAAATTCGGGTCAGATAATAAGAAGGGAGGATAGGTTGGTTAGGTTTGTTGGTTAGGTTGGTTAGTTAGGTTAGGTTGCCTTGGTTGGTCGATTAGGTTGGTTGGATTGGTTGGCTGGTTAGGTTGGTTGGTTGTTTGGTTAGGTTGGTTAGGTTGGTTGGTTAGGTTGGTTGGTTAGGTTGGTTAGTTAGCTTAGTTAGGTTAGTTGGTTAGGTTGGTTGGTTTGGTTAGGTTGGTTAGAACTAGAATTAGGTTAGTTAGAATTTTAGGTTAAAACAAGCATAATTATGGTTTAGTTATCAATTTAGATAATATGTATGCTTAGGTTGGGTTGGTTAGGGTATGTTGGTAAGGTACAGGTAAGGTTGGTTATTTTGTGGTTGGTTTATATATATATATATATATATATATATATATATATATATATATATATATATATATATATATATATATATATATATATATATATATATATTAGTATATTTTGGTAGCAGTCTTTCCTGTAGACATATATTATTAAATATGACCGAAAAAGTAAGATTAATAATTCTAACACGAATTTTCTCGATCTTTCGAACTTTTCACTGTTGGTGGTAATTCAAAAATCAATTCTCCAAAATTCATTATTATTTCTAGTCTGACGCGACACTTGAGCACGTTTCGTGAAACTTATTACATTTTCAAAGACTTTAGTTTACACATACACAACTGAATAGAACTTACACATCTCCGATTTGTTTATATCTACATTTGAGTGAGGTGGATGGGGTGAGGTGGTATTAATAGGGTATTAATTTCATCAACACAAGACAGAACACGAAACAATGGGTATTGAATGGAAGTGATTGTAGAAAGCCTATTGGTCCATATTTCTTGATGCTTCTATATTGGAGCGGAGTCTTGAGGTGGGTAGTGTACGAAAGATCGAGAAAATTCGTGTTAGAATTATTAATCTTACTTTTTCGGTCATATATAATATATATATATATATATATATATATATATATATATATATATATATATATATATATTATATATATATATATATATATATATATATATATTTAGGTTAGGTTAGTTTAGGCTAGGAAATTGGCTACGTTTGTAGAAATAGAAATAGGTAAAAAAATAAAAAAAATGAATAGAGTATAAATAAATTATAAATTATTTAAAAACAATAATTAAAATAAAGAGAAAAAAATAGCTGGAATTTTAGGTAACGTTTCTTATCACCGAATGCCTCTGTTCACCTAGCAGTAAATAGGTATCCAGGAGTTGGTTAGGTTAGTTTTGGCTAGGAAATCAGCTAGGTTTGGAGGGTTAGGTTAGGTTAGGTTATTTTAGGGTAGGAAATAGGCTATGTTTGTAGAAATAGTAATAGAAAGAGGGCTGTAATTGTAGGTAGCGTTTCCTATCACCGAACGCCTCTATTCACCTAGCAGTAAATAGGTATCAAGAAGTTAGTTAGTTAGGTTAGTTTAGATAAGGTTAGGTTAGGTTAAATTAGGTTAGGTTAGGTTAGTTATTGCTAGGAAATAGGCTAGGTTTGTAGAAATAGGGCTGTAACTGTTGGTAGCGTTTCTTATCACCGAATGCCTCTGTTCATCTAGCAGTAAATAGGTATCCAAAAGTTAGTTAGTTAGGTTAGTTTAGATATGGTTAGGTTAGGTTAGATTAGGTTAGGTTAGTTTTGGCTAGGAAATGGGCTAGGTTAGTTTTGGCTAGGAAATAGGCTAGGTTTGTAGAAATAGAAAGAGGGCTGTAACTGTTGGTAGCGTTTCTTATCAGCGAATGCCCCTGTTCACCTAGCAGTAAATAGGTATCCAGGAGTTAGTAAGCAAGCTACTTGGGGCGTGGTGAGTGAGGGTTAGTTAGTCAGTCCCTAGTTGGACATTGTGGGGTGGTGGGTGTTGGAGACCACTATATAAGCGTAACATGTATAAAATGCCTGTCTGCCTGTCCCCCGACTCAATGATGTTACACGTATTGACTAAATGAAGCCTAAGAGAGCATATGCAAGGCCTAGGATGAGGTATTTGTCAGCAGCAGCAGCAACTTGTGCGAGATCAATGGCAGCGGCGGCATCCCATCCTTTTCTATTTTGGAGCAACAGTAGTAGTAGTAGTAGTAGTAGTAGTAGTCCATTTGTTGTTGGTTAATTTGACTAAATAGTTGCAATAAGTACTATCATTAATGGAGAATTGGCTGCTATGTACCTCCGCCTGCCTGCCCGCCCGCCGCAGTTACCATTATCTTGACTCACTCACTCACATGTGATTAGTTACTACTTGTATACAATAGCAACAGCCATACTACCTACCTACCACCTTGAGAACACTGCGTCTCGTCCCATGCATCAGTCAGGTTAAGCACCGTTGAATTTGGTTAGTACATGGATGGGTGACCTGCCTGGGAACACCAACTGCTGCTGATTGTATACATATTTGGGCAGTCTCCGTGGGTCAGTGTGTGTGTGTGTGTACATGAATGTCGCACATGGAAATGTGTACATGCCATTTTAATAATAGTTTACCATCCATGAAGAAAACGTCTACCTATATGTCAGTCCATTGGCTCTCTCTGCCGGCCGGCCGGCCTACCTACCTGCTAAAATTTGTCCACTCAATATGCTGTTGAATATCTATCTCCAGTGATCACTTACCCTTAATTCCTACATTATTAACCAAATGATCTCATTAACAAATCTTTACACATTTCAACCACCTACCTTCCTGCTAACATCAATCACAACAAATAATACACTCAACTCAGTCCTAAACACTTTTCTTATTCCTTCCTCAACACTTCGCTCTATATAACCTATCTTACAAAATTAAATTTAAATACCTAACTGCCAACTCATCCCCCCGCCCCCCCCCCAACTACACTTCCCAAGGTAGCATCTCAGGACCCCTCCCCCCCCCCCCACCGTGACCCCCTCCCAAACCAACACCCCCCCCCCCCACAATGGAGGCCGCCGTACCCCTAACCCCCCCCATACCACCCCTCCACAACCCCACAACACACCCCACCCCCAACACAGAAAATGACGGCCACAACGCTATATTTAACCAGCCAAAACCTTCGTTTCTTCCCCTATGTACTATTTATTCTTGAAATAAAACGAAGAAAAAAACAAACCGGATTTTCCTTCCCTAGTAAAACATATATTTTATAGAACGAGACATAAAATAGCACATATTAGATATTGGATTGCTTGTTTACCATTCTCAAACTTATTTGGAAACACCACACTAATTATTAATTAATACATACTTTTGAACACACACACACACACACACACATGTCAGTTAGCCTAAATTCTCCAATATTCATTCATAAAACTGCTTCACGGGACTGCAACCTCATCAAACAAAGCTGTCAGGTATTTCTAACTGACAACACAAATTAACAACTTCACATTTCAATCATGGCAACTGTTCATGAATAGACACTAACTAACCTTGCTATGAGATATAAATACAAGTGCCAAATTTGATTCAGAAGGCAACTCCAGCGTGGCCTAGTCGGATAGAACATGTTCTTAATCCGGACAGACCTGCGTTCGAGCCTGTCGGAATGGTTGCAAGTACAGGGCACAGATTTCTCTGTGTGTCCCCTCCTGTAGGAGCATCAGTTTCGATAGATTCTCTGGATAGCCGAAGATTGATTGACTGACCCTTTGGAATGTGGGGAAGGGTTGAAGTCCGGGGGCCCACGGACGGATACATGGATCAACTGACCTAGGTCAGGTCTTTCAATCCACCTGGATTTCAGGTGGGGAGAAGGGAGGCAATTTGGGTTGACACAAATAGCTTCCTGGACCCAAAACCCCATGGATTCACAGACACGGACACGCACACGGACACGCACACGGACACTCATGGACTCTGACACGAACCGAAAATTCGGGTCAGATAATAAGAAGGGAGGATAGGTTGGTTAGGTTTGTTGGTTAGGTTGGTTAGTTAGGTTAGGTTGCCTTGGTTGGTCGATTAGGTTGGTTGGATTGGTTGGCTGGTTAGGTTGGTTGGTTGTTTGGTTAGGTTGGTTAGGTTGGTTGGTTAGGTTGGTTGGTTAGGTTGGTTAGTTAGCTTAGTTAGGTTAGTTGGTTAGGTTGGTTGGTTTGGTTAGGTTGGTTAGAACTAGAATTAGGTTAGTTAGAATTTTAGGTTAAAACAAGCATAATTATGGTTTAGTTATCAATTTAGATAATATGTATGCTTAGGTTGGGTTGGTTAGGGTATGTTGGTAAGGTACAGGTAAGGTTGGTTATTTTGTGGTTGGTTTATATATATATATATATATATATATATATATATATATATATATATATATATATATATATATATATATATATATATATATATATATATATATATATATGTATATTTTGGTAGCAGTCTTTCCTGTAGACATATATTATTAAATATGACCGAAAAAGTAAGATTAATAATTCTAACACGAATTTTCTCGATCTTTCGAACTTTTCACTGTTGGTGGTAATTCAAAAATCAATTCTCCAAAATTCATTATTATTTCTAGTCTGACGCGACACTTGAGCACGTTTCGTGAAACTTATTACATTTTCAAAGACTTTAGTTTACACATACACAACTGAATAGAACTTACACATCTCCGATTTGTTTATATCTACATTTGAGTGAGGTGGATGGGGTGAGGTGGTATTAATAGGGTATTAATTTCATCAACACAAGACAGAACACGAAACAATGGGTATTGAATGGAAGTGATTGTAGAAAGCCTATTGGTCCATATTTCTTGATGCTTCTATATTGGAGCGGAGTCTTGAGGTGGGTAGTGTACGAAAGATCGAGAAAATTCGTGTTAGAATTATTAATCTTACTTTTTCGGTCATATATAATAATATATATATATATATATATATATTATATATATATATATATATATATATATATATATATATATATATATATATATATATATATATATATAATATATTTAGGTTAGGTTAGTTTAGGCTAGGAAATTGGCTACGTTTGTAGAAATAGAAATAGGTAAAAAAATAAAAAAAATGAATAGAGTATAAATAAATTATAAATTATTTAAAAACAATAATTAAATAAAGAGAAAAAAATAGCTGGAATTTTAGGTAACGTTTCTTATCACCGAATGCCTCTGTTCACCTAGCAGTAAATAGGTATCCAGGAGTTGGTTAGGTTAGTTTTGGCTAGGAAATCAGCTAGGTTTGGAGGGTTAGGTTAGGTTAGGTTATTTTAGGGTAGGAAATAGGCTATGTTTGTAGAAATAGTAATAGAAAGAGGGCTGTAATTGTAGGTAGCGTTTCCTATCACCGAACGCCTCTATTCACCTAGCAGTAAATAGGTATCAAGAAGTTAGTTAGTTAGGTTAGTTTAGATAAGGTTAGGTTAGGTTAAATTAGGTTAGGTTAGGTTAGTTATTGCTAGGAAATAGGCTAGGTTTGTAGAAATAGGGCTGTAACTGTTGGTAGCGTTTCTTATCACCGAATGCCTCTGTTCATCTAGCAGTAAATAGGTATCCAAAAGTTAGTTAGTTAGGTTAGTTTAGATATGGTTAGGTTAGGTTAGATTAGGTTAGGTTAGTTTTGGCTAGGAAATGGGCTAGGTTAGTTTTGGCTAGGAAATAGGCTAGGTTTGTAGAAATAGAAAGAGGGCTGTAACTGTTGGTAGCGTTTCTTATCAGCGAATGCCCCTGTTCACCTAGCAGTAAATAGGTATCCAGGAGTTAGTAAGCAAGCTACTTGGGGCGTGGTGAGTGAGGGTTAGTTAGTCAGTCCCTAGTTGGACATTGTGGGGTGGTGGGTGTTGGAGACCACTATATAAGCGTAACATGTATAAAATGCCTGTCTGCCTGTCCCCCGACTCAATGATGTTACACGTATTGACTAAATGAAGCCTAAGAGAGCATATGCAAGGCCTAGGATGAGGTATTTGTCAGCAGCAGCAGCAACTTGTGCGAGATCAATGGCAGCGGCGGCATCCCATCCTTTTCTATTTTGGAGCAACAGTAGTAGTAGTAGTAGTAGAGTAGTAGTAGTCCATTTGTTGTTGGTTAATTTGACTAAATAGTTGCAATAAGTACTATCATTAATGGAGAATTGGCTGCTATGTACCTCCGCCTGCCTGCCCGCCCGCCGCAGTTACCATTATCTTGACTCACTCACTCACATGTGATTAGTTACTACTTGTATACAATAGCAACAGCCATACTACCTACCTACCACCTTGAGAACACTGCGTCTCGTCCCATGCATCAGTCAGGTTAAGCACCGTTGAATTTGGTTAGTACATGGATGGGTGACCTGCCTGGGAACACCAACTGCTGCTGATTGTATACATATTTGGGCAGTCTCCGTGGGTCAGTGTGTGTGTGTGTGTACATGAATGTCGCACATGGAAATGTGTACATGCCATTTTAATAATAGTTTACCATCCATGAAGAAAACGTCTACCTATATGTCAGTCCATTGGCTCTCTCTGCCGGCCGGCCGGCCTACCTACCTGCTAAAATTTGTCCACTCAATATGCTGTTGAATATCTATCTCCAGTGATCACTTACCCTTAATTCCTACATTATTAACCAAATGATCTCATTAACAAATCTTTACACATTTCAACCACCTACCTTCCTGCTAACATCAATCACAACAAATAATACACTCAACTCAGTCCTAAACACTTTTCTTATTCCTTCCTCAACACTTCGCTCTATATAACCTATCTTACAAAATTAAATTTAAATACCTAACTGCCAACTCATCCCCCCGCCCCCCCCCCCAACTACACTTCCCAAGGTAGCATCTCAGGACCCCTCCCCCCCCCCCCACCGTGACCCCCTCCCAAACCAACACCCCCCCCCCCCACAATGGAGGCCGCCGTACCCCTAACCCCCCCCCAACCACCCCCCTCCACAACCCCACAACACACCCCACCCCCAACACAGAAAATGACGGCCACAACGCTATATTTAACCAGCCAAAACCTTCGTTTCTTCCCCTATGTACTATTTATTCTTGAAATAAAACGAAGAAAAAAACAAACCGGATTTTCCTTCCCTAGTAAAACATATATTTTATAGAACGAGACATAAAATAGCACATATTAGATATTGGATTGCTTGTTTACCATTCTCAAACTTATTTGGAAACACCACACTAATTATTAATTAATACATACTTTTGAACACACACACACACACACACATGTCAGTTAGCCTAAATTCTCCAATATTCATTCATAAAACTGCTTCACGGGACTGCAACCTCATCAAACAAAGCTGTCAGGTATTTCTAACTGACAACACAAATTAACAACTTCACATTTCAATCATGGCAACTGTTCATGAATAGACACTAACTAACCTTGCTATGAGATATAAATACAAGTGCCAAATTTGATTCAGAAGGCAACTCCAGCGTGGCCTAGTCGGATAGAACATGTTCTTAATCCGGACAGACCTGCGTTCGAGCCTGTCGGAATGGTTGCAAGTACAGGGCACAGATTTCTCTGTGTGTCCCCTCCTGTAGGAGCATCAGTTTCGATAGATTCTCTGGATAGCCGAAGATTGATTGACTGACCCTTTGGAATGTGGGGAAGGGTTGAAGTCCGGGGGCCCACGGACGGATACATGGATCAACTGACCTAGGTCAGGTCTTTCAATCCACCTGGATTTCAGGTGGGGAGAAGGGAGGCAATTTGGGTTGACACAAATAGCTTCCTGGACCCAAAACCCCATGGATTCACAGACACGGACACGCACACGGACACGCACACGGACACTCATGGACTCTGACACGAACCGAAAATTCGGGTCAGATAATAAGAAGGGAGGATAGGTTGGTTAGGTTTGTTGGTTAGGTTGGTTAGTTAGGTTAGGTTGCCTTGGTTGGTCGATTAGGTTGGTTGGATTGGTTGGCTGGTTAGGTTGGTTGGTTGTTTGGTTAGGTTGGTTAGGTTGGTTGGTTAGGTTGGTTGGTTAGGTTGGTTAGTTAGCTTAGTTAGGTTAGTTGGTTAGGTTGGTTGGTTTGGTTAGGTTGGTTAGAACTAGAATTAGGTTAGTTAGAATTTTAGGTTAAAACAAGCATAATTATGGTTTAGTTATCAATTTAGATAATATGTATGCTTAGGTTGGGTTGGTTAGGGTATGTTGGTAAGGTACAGGTAAGGTTGGTTATTTTGTGGTTGGTTTATATATATATATATATATATATATATATATATATATATATATATATATATATATATATATATATATATATATATATATATATATATATTAGTATATTTTGGTAGCAGTCTTTCCTGTAGACATATATTATTAAATATGACCGAAAAAGTAAGATTAATAATTCTAACACGAATTTTCTCGATCTTTCGAACTTTTCACTGTTGGTGGTAATTCAAAAATCAATTCTCCAAAATTCATTATTATTTCTAGTCTGACGCGACACTTGAGCACGTTTCGTGAAACTTATTACATTTTCAAAGACTTTAGTTTACACATACACAACTGAATAGAACTTACACATCTCCGATTTGTTTATATCTACATTTGAGTGAGGTGGATGGGGTGAGGTGGTATTAATAGGGTATTAATTTCATCAACACAAGACAGAACACGAAACAATGGGTATTGAATGGAAGTGATTGTAGAAAGCCTATTGGTCCATATTTCTTGATGCTTCTATATTGGAGCGGAGTCTTGAGGTGGGTAGTGTACGAAAGATCGAGAAAATTCGTGTTAGAATTATTAATCTTACTTTTTCGGTCATATATAATAATATATATATATATATATATATATATATATATATATATATATATATATATATATATATATATATATATATATATATATATATATATTATATTTAGGTTAGGTTAGTTTAGGCTAGGAAATTGGCTACGTTTGTAGAAATAGAAATAGGTAAAAAAAAAAAAAATGAATAGAGTATAAATAAATTATAAATTATTTAAAAACAATAATTAAAATAAAGAGAAAAAAATAGCTGGAATTTTAGGTAACGTTTCTTATCACCGAATGCCTCTGTTCACCTAGCAGTAAATAGGTATCCAGGAGTTGGTTAGGTTAGTTTTGGCTAGGAAATCAGCTAGGTTTGGAGGGTTAGGTTAGGTTAGGTTATTTTAGGGTAGGAAATAGGCTATGTTTGTAGAAATAGTAATAGAAAGAGGGCTGTAATTGTAGGTAGCGTTTCCTATCACCGAACGCCTCTATTCACCTAGCAGTAAATAGGTATCAAGAAGTTAGTTAGTTAGGTTAGTTTAGATAAGGTTAGGTTAGGTTAAATTAGGTTAGGTTAGGTTAGTTATTGCTAGGAAATAGGCTAGGTTTGTAGAAATAGAAATAGGCTGTAACTGTTGGTAGCGTTTCTTATCACCGAATGCCTCTGTTCATCTAGCAGTAAATAGGTATCCAAAAGTTAGTTAGTTAGGTTAGTTTAGATATGGTTAGGTTAGGTTAGATTAGGTTAGGTTAGTTTTGGCTAGGAAATGGGCTAGGTTAGTTTTGGCTAGGAAATAGGCTAGGTTTGTAGAAATAGAAAGAGGGCTGTAACTGTTGGTAGCGTTTCTTATCAGCGAATGCCCCTGTTCACCTAGCAGTAAATAGGTATCCAGGAGTTAGTAAGCAAGCTACTTGGGGCGTGGTGAGTGAGGGTTAGTTAGTCAGTCCCTAGTTGGACATTGTGGGGTGGTGGGTGTTGGAGACCACTATATAAGCGTAACATGTATAAAATGCCTGTCTGCCTGTCCCCCGACTCAATGATGTTACACGTATTGACTAAATGAAGCCTAAGAGAGCATATGCAAGGCCTAGGATGAGGTATTTGTCAGCAGCAGCAGCAACTTGTGCGAGATCAATGGCAGCGGCGGCATCCCATCCTTTTCTATTTTGGAGCAACAGTAGTAGTAGTAGTAGTAGTAAAGTAGTAGTAGTCCATTTGTTGTTGGTTAATTTGACTAAATAGTTGCAATAAGTACTATCATTAATGGAGAATTGGCTGCTATGTACCTCCGCCTGCCTGCCCGCCCGCCGCAGTTACCATTATCTTGACTCACTCACTCACATGTGATTAGTTACTACTTGTATACAATAGCAACAGCCATACTACCTACCTACCACCTTGAGAACACTGCGTCTCGTCCCATGCATCAGTCAGGTTAAGCACCGTTGAATTTGGTTAGTACATGGATGGGTGACCTGCCTGGGAACACCAACTGCTGCTGATTGTATACATATTTGGGCAGTCTCCGTGGGTCAGTGTGTGTGTGTGTGTACATGAATGTCGCACATGGAAATGTGTACATGCCATTTTAATAATAGTTTACCATCCATGAAGAAAACGTCTACCTATATGTCAGTCCATTGGCTCTCTCTGCCGGCCGGCCGGCCTACCTACCTGCTAAAATTTGTCCACTCAATATGCTGTTGAATATCTATCTCCAGTGATCACTTACCCTTAATTCCTACATTATTAACCAAATGATCTCATTAACAAATCTTTACACATTTCAACCACCTACCTTCCTGCTAACATCAATCACAACAAATAATACACTCAACTCAGTCCTAAACACTTTTCTTATTCCTTCCTCAACACTTCGCTCTATATAACCTATCTTACAAAATTAAATTTAAATACCTAACTGCCAACTCATCCCCCCGCCCCCCCCCCCAACTACACTTCCCAAGGTAGCATCTCAGGACCCCTCCCCCCCCCCCCACCGTGACCCCCTCCCAAACCAACACCCCCCCCCCCCACAATGGAGGCCGCCGTACCCCTAACCCCCCCCATACCACCCCTCCACAACCCCACAACACACCCCACCCCCAACACAGAAAATGACGGCCACAACGCTATATTTAACCAGCCAAAACCTTCGTTTCTTCCCCTATGTACTATTTATTCTTGAAATAAAACGAAGAAAAAAACAAACCGGATTTTCCTTCCCTAGTAAAACATATATTTTATAGAACGAGACATAAAATAGCACATATTAGATATTGGATTGCTTGTTTACCATTCTCAAACTTATTTGGAAACACCACACTAATTATTAATTAATACATACTTTTGAACACACACACACACACACATGTCAGTTAGCCTAAATTCTCCAATATTCATTCATAAAACTGCTTCACGGGACTGCAACCTCATCAAACAAAGCTGTCAGGTATTTCTAACTGACAACACAAATTAACAACTTCACATTTCAATCATGGCAACTGTTCATGAATAGACACTAACTAACCTTGCTATGAGATATAAATACAAGTGCCAAATTTGATTCAGAAGGCAACTCCAGCGTGGCCTAGTCGGATAGAACATGTTCTTAATCCGGACAGACCTGCGTTCGAGCCTGTCGGAATGGTTGCAAGTACAGGGCACAGATTTCTCTGTGTGTCCCCTCCTGTAGGAGCATCAGTTTCGATAGATTCTCTGGATAGCCGAAGATTGATTGACTGACCCTTTGGAATGTGGGGAAGGGTTGAAGTCCGGGGGCCCACGGACGGATACATGGATCAACTGACCTAGGTCAGGTCTTTCAATCCACCTGGATTTCAGGTGGGGAGAAGGGAGGCAATTTGGGTTGACACAAATAGCTTCCTGGACCCAAAACCCCATGGATTCACAGACACGGACACGCACACGGACACGCACACGGACACTCATGGACTCTGACACGAACCGAAAATTCGGGTCAGATAATAAGAAGGGAGGATAGGTTGGTTAGGTTTGTTGGTTAGGTTGGTTAGTTAGGTTAGGTTGCCTTGGTTGGTCGATTAGGTTGGTTGGATTGGTTGGCTGGTTAGGTTGGTTGGTTGTTTGGTTAGGTTGGTTAGGTTGGTTGGTTAGGTTGGTTGGTTAGGTTGGTTAGTTAGCTTAGTTAGGTTAGTTGGTTAGGTTGGTTGGTTTGGTTAGGTTGGTTAGAACTAGAATTAGGTTAGTTAGAATTTTAGGTTAAAACAAGCATAATTATGGTTTAGTTATCAATTTAGATAATATGTATGCTTAGGTTGGGTTGGTTAGGGTATGTTGGTAAGGTACAGGTAAGGTTGGTTATTTTGTGGTTGGTTTATATATATATATATAATATATATATATATATATATATATAATATATATATATATTATATATATATATATATATATATATATATTAGTATATTTTGGTAGCAGTCTTTCCTGTAGACATATATTATTAAATATGACCGAAAAAGTAAGATTAATAATTCTAACACGAATTTTCTCGATCTTTCGAACTTTTCACTGTTGGTGGTAATTCAAAAATCAATTCTCCAAAATTCATTATTATTTCTAGTCTGACGCGACACTTGAGCACGTTTCGTGAAACTTATTACATTTTCAAAGACTTTAGTTTACACATACACAACTGAATAGAACTTACACATCTCCGATTTGTTTATATCTACATTTGAGTGAGGTGGATGGGGTGAGGTGGTATTAAT
The DNA here is from genome assembly GCF_040958095.1 of Procambarus clarkii. Classification (NCBI taxonomy): domain Eukaryota; kingdom Metazoa; phylum Arthropoda; class Malacostraca; order Decapoda; family Cambaridae; genus Procambarus; species Procambarus clarkii. The sequence continues at coordinate 1,296,104 of NW_027189159.1, read as the reverse complement.
AGGGTATTAATTTCATCAACACAAGACAGAACACGAAACAATGGGTATTGAATGGAAGTGATTGTAGAAAGCCTATTGGTCCATATTTCTTGATGCTTCTATATTGGAGCGGAGTCTTGAGGTGGGTAGTGTACGAAAGATCGAGAAAATTCGTGTTAGAATTATTAATCTTACTTTTTCGGTCATATATAATAATATATATATATATATATATATATATATATATATATATATATATATATATATATATATATATATAGGTTAGGTTAGTTTAGGCTAGGAAATTGGCTACGTTTGTAGAAATAGAAATAGGTAAAAAAATAAAAAAAATGAATAGAGTATAAATAAATTATAAATTATTTAAAAACAATAATTAAAATAAAGAGAAAAAAATAGCTGGAATTTTAGGTAACGTTTCTTATCACCGAATGCCTCTGTTCACCTAGCAGTAAATAGGTATCCAGGAGTTGGTTAGGTTAGTTTTGGCTAGGAAATCAGCTAGGTTTGGAGGGTTAGGTTAGGTTAGGTTATTTTAGGGTAGGAAATAGGCTATGTTTGTAGAAATAGTAATAGAAAGAGGGCTGTAATTGTAGGTAGCGTTTCCTATCACCGAACGCCTCTATTCACCTAGCAGTAAATAGGTATCAAGAAGTTAGTTAGTTAGGTTAGTTTAGATAAGGTTAGGTTAGGTTAAATTAGGTTAGGTTAGGTTAGTTATTGCTAGGAAATAGGCTAGGTTTGTAGAATAGAAATAGGGCTGTAACTGTAGGTAGCGTTTCTTATCACCGAATGCCTCTGTTCATCTAGCAGTAAATAGGTATCCAAAAGTTAGTTAGTTAGGTTAGTTTAGATATGGTTAGGTA